>NW_027331950.1:2517670-2815558 GCF_048418815.1 Hemitrygon akajei | reverse complement strand
ACAATAAATTGCTGACTCGGTCAGTTTCACTCCTCCTCTCCATCTCCGTCTCACTCTTTTCCCTCTCTCCGTGGTGAAGGACGGATGTGACAGTGGTGAGGAGAGAAAGAGAGTGAGGGAGAGAGATGTTAAGGGACAAAGGGTAGACTATAGGTGGGGGAGAATTGGAAAGTGCAGGTAAGTAGGTTGAAGAGGGTGAGAGTGGGATGAGTGAGTGGGTGCAGTGAGAGGGTGAAGAGAGACCTTGAAGGAAGGTGGAGGGTAAGAATGTGATCAGCGATAGAGGGTGGGGAGGCAGAGAGGGAGAACAATTTTACGTGAAATTTGGGCAAACGAGAGAAGGGAGCGGGAACATGGGTGGGATAGAGAGGGAGGGATGGAGAGAGGGGGAAAGGAAGGAGTGGACCAGCATGGAGGTGGAAGAGATGGAGAGGGCAGGAGTGGAGGAGAGTGTGGGAGTGATTGTGAGAGTAATACAGGGCAGATGTTTGTGTGTGTGTATGTGTGTGTGTGTGTGTGTGTGTGTGTGTGTGTGTGTGTGTGTGTGTGTGTGTGTGTGTGTGTGTGTGTGAGAGAGAGAGAAATGTTTGAGAGAGAGAGAGAGAGAGTGATAAAGCTGGAGACAGAGAGACTGCAATGAACAGTCGGGATGAGAGAGGGACAGAGGGAGTGAGAGCGCGTGGGAGAGATGGGTAAGAATGGAGGAAGGGAGAGAGGTGCAGGAAATGGGAAAGGAAAGGGACAGAGAGGAGGAGATGTAACGGAGAACAACACACACAAAATGCTGGAGGAGCTCAGCAGGTCAGGCAACCACTGTGGAAAATAATAAAGAGTGGACGTGTCGGACCGAGATCAGCAAGATGAGAGGATTCGATCAGTGGGGGGTGGGAACTTCCCGAGGATGCTGTGGGATTGTTTGTTGGATTACAGTAAGTGAGAAGTACAATATATAATGAAAAACACAATCACAAGTCTAAAACAAAGAGTGAAAGAATTGATGAAGGAACAAGTGATAAGAGCAATCCACTAAACAAGTGTAAACAGAGCACAGAATCACTGATACGGTCACAAGTCTCACCCCCTTTGTGCCGGTCAGAGACTCCGGTTTCCGATGACGGCCCTGGAGACTCTGGAAGTCATTGCGACCAATCGCATTTCCGGTCCTTAAAGCAGAAATCCAACACTGATACAATTTTTAAACAAATGGCACTTCAATTTCTGCCTTAGCGTACGAGTCAGTTGCAAAACTAAAGTTAACCCTTTCTGAATTGGGGGTGGATAGGGAGGATTTTACATTGATGTAGGTCCGATTATTCTTGAAAAACATTTTCAGATAAGTTTTACATGTTTTATTTTGCCAGTTGAAAAATGTGGCTCATCTTCAGAAAATACTTCGACACGTTCCATCATAGCTCACATCTGCATGTTCAAGCTCTCATCGATCTAAAGTATGAAGGCTTTAAGACCTTATGGTTCACATTATTTTAACAGACATTCTTGTTAATTGTAAGTACTGCAATTGGACAACTCACTTCCAAATATAACGATCTATTTAACCCTCTGAGAAAAGGGTAGCGGGAGAGAGAGGGGGATGGTGGGGGAGAGGGGGTGAGGGTGAGAGGGGGAGAGGGATGAGGGTGGTGAGGGGGAGATAGAGGAAACGGGAAGGGGAGAGGAAGTGGGGGGTGAGAGTGAAAGAGAGAGCGGGGAGAGAGGGTTTAAGATTAGGAGAGTGGGGTATACTGGGGAGGAAAAAGTGAAGTAGAGAGTTGGGAGAGAGGGGGAGAGAGTGGGGGAGTGTGCGGAGAGAGTGAGGAAGAGGGGAGGAGAGTGTGAGAAAGAGGAGAGAGAGTTGAGTAAGTTGAGTGACAGGAGAGAGGGGAGAGAGGAGAGAAAGGAAGGAGAGAAAGAAGAGGATAGTCGGGAGTGAGAGGTTTGTAGGCAAGAGAGTGGAGAGGGGGGAGGGAGAGAGAATGGTAAAGAGTGAGAGGTTTGTAGGCAAGGGAGGGGGGAGGGACAGAAATGGATGGGTATGGAGTGGGAAGTGCCTCACCTCATCTTGCCCTGATGACGGATGCTGCTTTTCCTTTTGCTAAGGCAGAGGTTGATAGACTTTCGATCGGTCAGGGCATGAAAGTATACGCAGCGAAGGCAGGAACATGGGGAAAATGGATTTACCATGATGAAGTGGCAGAGCAGTTTTGATGGGCCAAATGGCCTAATTCTGCTTCTGTCTCTCATGGTCTTATGGTCCAAGAGCAGCCTCTCATTCAATGAGAGCAAGAGCAATGAACTGGTTCTGGACTTTGGAGGAGGAAACAGGAACCCATGAGGCAATCCTCATCGGGGCTCAAAGGTGGAGACGTTCAGCAGCTTTAAATTCCACAGTGTTAACGTTTCAGAGGATCTGTCCCGAGCCTGGGACACAAGTGCAATTACAAGAAAGCAGGAACTGTCTGTCCTTGCTTAGAAGCTTGTGTGGATTCAGAATGACATCTAAAACCCTGACAAACTTCGACAGATGTGTGGTGGGGAGCATGTTCAGTGGTTGCATCATGGCCTGGTATGGAAACACCAAAGCCGTTGAAAGGAAAATCCTACTAGAAATTGTGGATACGGCCCAGTACATCACGGGTAAAACTCTCCTCACAACTGAGCACATCTCTGCGGAGTGCTGTCGCAGGAAATCAGCATCCATCATCAAGGACGCCCAGCACCCAGGCCATGCTCTCTTCTCAATGCTGCCATCAGGAAGAAGGTGCATGAGCCTCAGGAGCCTCAACCCCAGGTTCAGGAACAGTTATTACACTCATCCAACAGGTCCTGAACAAGAAGGGATCATTTTACTCAAATTAACTTGCCCCATAACTAAACTATTCCCACAACCGATGGACACAATCAACAACTCTTCATCTCATGTTCGATTATTTCTCGGTTATTTATTATTTTTCTTTCTTTTGCACTTGAATGTTGTTGTCTTTTGCACACAGTTGTTTTGTTTGTCCTGCTGGGGGAGATCTTTCATTCATCTTATAATGGTTCTTGAGTTTACTAAATTTACAAAATAATCAAATCTCAGATTATACATGGTGACATGCCTATACTTTGATAATAAATTTACTTTGCACATTTTAAATTGTACATTTCAATTTGTAAATAACTCTCTGAAACACAAGAGCGGGTTGTGAGCTCAAAGTCTGCTGGGTACATTATTTTGTTCTGATCTGAATAGTCGGCCCAACACTGTGACCCGTCTTTCGAGGCACACCAATTACTAGAAATATTCCTGAATTGAACTGGAAAGCCTCAAATACACTGTCTCTCTCCTCAAGCGTGCGAACACACACACACACACACTCACACACACACACACACACACACACACACACACACACACACACACACACACACACACACACACACACACACACACACACACACACACACATATTTAAAAACGTCGACAATCATATCAGTGCCCAAAAATACCAGGGTGAGCTGCCTCAACAACTATCACCCAGTGTCGCTCACTACTGTGATGAAGTGCTTTGAGGGGTTGGTCATGGTAAATCAACTCCTGTCTGTGTGCAGGGACCCACTGCAATTTGCCAATCGCTACAATCTGTCAACAATTCTCGCTGGCCCACACTCAGCCTTAGATCACCAGGATTAAGCTAATACACAAGTCAGGCTGCTGATTACAGCTCAGCGTTCAACACAATCAGACCCTCAATTGTAATCAACAAGCTCCAAAACCTGGGCCTCTGTACCTCCTTCTGTAACTGGATCCACACCAGGAAACCTCAGTCTGTGTGGATCAGAAATAACATCTCCTCCTTGCTGACAATCAACACTGGCACACCTCAACGATGCGTGCTCAGCCCACTGCTCTACTCTCTCTACACCACGTCTGTGTGTCTAGGCTCATCTATAAACTTGCTGATGACACAACTATTGTTGCTGGAATTTCAGATGGTGACGAGGAGGAGTACAGGAGTGAGATAGATCAGCAAGTTGAGTGGTGTCACAGCAACAACCTTGCACTCACCATCATGAAGACAAAGGAATGGATTGTGGATTCAGGAAGGGGAAGTCGAGGGAACACACACCAGTCCTCATCGTGGGATCAGAAGTGAAAAGGGTGAGCAGTTTCCGTTTCCTGCCTGTCAACATCTCTGAGGAACTATCCTGGGCCTAACTTATTGATGCAGTTACAATGAAGGCACAACGTCGGCTATACTTCATTCGGAGATTGAGGGGAATCGGTCTGTCACTAAAGACACTTGCAAATTTCTACAGATGTACTGTGGAGAGCATTCTAACTGGTTTCATCACTGCCTGGCGTGGAGAGGCCACTGCACAGGATCGGAAAATGCTGCAGAAAGTTGTAAACTCAGCCAGCTCCTTCATGGGCACTGGACTCCACAGCATCCAGGACACATTCAAAAGATGATGCCACAAAAAGATGGCGTCAATCATTAAGGACCCCCAACACCCAGGAGATGCCTTCATCTCATTGCTACCATCAAGGAGGACGTACAAGACCCTGAAGACATTCCCATCGTTTCAGGAACAGCTTCATCCCCATCATCACATTTCTGAATGGACAATGAGCCGAAACACACTTCCTCAGTATTTTCCTTCTCTTATTGCACTACATTTTAAGTAGAATTTTATAAATACTTACTGTAATTTGTGTTTTTTATTTCTGGATATTGCAATGTACTGCTGACAAATTTCACCACATATGCCGGTGATATTAAACCTGATTCTGATACACAAACACACACAGCTGGGCTCAGACATACAACACTCCCACATTCCTCCCTTTGTGACACCCTGCTTGCTCCGTGGCCCCCGGTATGAAGCTCAAACTTTTGCAACACCTGCCCTTTAAATTCATGTCTGAGGCTGTGTTGTGTATTGACAGGGTAGAGGCAGGAATGATGTTTCCTTTGGCTGTTGTGAGGAATGGGGGTCACAGAATCCGAGTTCACCTCAGCAGGACTGAGATGAGGAGAAATTTCCTCACCCAGAGGGCAGTGAATCTTTGGAATTTTCTCCACAAGGTTTCTAAATTCGAAGGACAAATTTTGGGGCTCTGCGATGCTGGGAACGTTGCGCGAAAGTGGCGCTGAGGTCAAAGATCAGGCATGTTTTGAGTGAAAGGCAGAACAGACGCAAAGGGCCGAATGGCCTGCTCCTGTTTCCTTTTTCTAAAGTCCGAGGTTACCTTTGCGCCTGGTTCTCCCTTGACCTTCAGCCTGTCCTTTTGCACAGGGGAGCGCTCACAGCCCCGGAGTTCCATCGGCAGCCGCTGCGGGCCAGCTCCCGTATCCCAGCAGCAGGAGACAGGACTGGGAGGAAACTCCGGACAATAGGCCCCGATCCATGGCGGAGAAAGACCGGGCACCCCTTGTGTGGCTGAAACATCTCACGGAATCTCCGCCCGATTCTTCACCTCCGCCATCGGAAGGATTCAAAACTCCGGCCGCTGTTGCAGCCTTTACCCGGGGAGCTGCTCCCAATCTCCGGTCTCTCACCGGGTCCACTCGTTCCCGATTCCAAACTTCGGTCCGCCCAGCGTCCCGCCCACTGACACCCCTCAGCCAATGGGGACAAGATCCTCAAAGTGGTGTTCTCTGATTGGCTGTGAGTGTATCCGAGGGCGGGCTGCTGCCGGGAGCTGGAGATGTCAGTCACAGTTTGTTCTCAGAATCAAAGCAAGTTCCCCGAGGCTCAAAGTATTTTTATTATTATTATTTTTTTAATTTTTATTGAACACAAACAAAAACAGAAACACTAAACATATGCTAACAAAGCCAGGGAGTCACACAAAAGCAGCAACAAATATATAACTATCAACTTTAAATATACAAATAAACAAGGAAATCCGCTCTAAATACTGTTGGACAGAAGGAACTGTATCTAAGAGGAGTCACAAAACAGGAACATTTACAGAGATAACCCAAAACTTTGACAGATTTGTACAGTCTTTACAGCTTTCTGGCTATGGGAAGTAAATATCCTGTGAGATTGTATTTCTCTAATTTTGAGACAGGAATGCGATCTGTCTGTCAAGCCACCTCTTATTTCACTCATTTTGAGACAGTCCCAGTACGATGATTTGTAGTGGGAGCATCTCTATGGACAGCAAGTGAGTGCAGTTACCCTGTGTTGTTCCGCAGCCTGATGGTTGAGGGGTAGTAACTGTTCCTGACCCTGGTGGGGTGAGTCCTGAGGCTCTAGTACCTTCTACCTGATTACAGCAGTGAGAAAAGAGCCTGCCTGTGTGGTGAGCCTGATCACAGCCACCTGTATCACCGTCCCCTCTGGCCTGCCCTATCCGGGACCAAAGGGATTGTTGAGAGTAAATGTGGTACTCTGTCGAGTATCACTGTGATCCGTTCCATCTGGCCTGCCCTATCCGGGACCAACGGGATTGAGGAGAGTAAATGTGGAGACTACAACTTTGCCAAACCTGAGATTTTACTACTGGGCAGTTAATATTCAATATTTAATATTTTGGACACAAGAACCGGTCATAGTACCTTGCCCACAATGGGTAAATTTGGAGTTTATATCTGTACAAGACTTCTCATTGTTTTCTATTTTAGGATCTTCGCTTCCTTTTGCTTTATCTAAACCGAATAAACAAATAACTAATCGTATAGTTAAACATACATTAAGAATATGGTTTCAATTTCGTAAATTCTTTGGCTCGAATAATCAAGCCCTATTATATCTAACTTCTTTTTCCAGCCCTCTTTTAAGGACCAAGCCTTTGTGTTTTGGAAAACAAAAGGTATAACATGTTTTCGTGATCTATTTTTAGATATCAGTTTTATGTCCTTTGACCATCTATCCAGTCTAAAACTCATTTTGTTTAGATACTTGCAAGTTAGAAATTTCTTGAATGTTAGTATTTTCTGAAATTCTGTCCAATGGACATTACAGAAAAAATTCTAGCTCTGAATCCTTGCCAGAAGGGTTAAGTAGCCATCATTTATCATATGATCATGAAAATACCGCCAGGAGTATCAGAAATAACTAAGAAGGAATTGGAAAAAGTACTTGACTGTCTTATACCCAGAGAGCAGTGAGAGAGAATTTTACAATTAGTCAATTCTTCTTCTATTTGTGCTAAACATGCCTAATACAATTTAAGGTTGTTCATAGGGCTCACATGTCCAAGGATAAGCTCGCTCGATTTTATTCTTATGTTAATCCAACCAGTGACAGATGTCATTCTGAAGTCGCTTCATTGACCCACATGTTCTGGTCTTGCCCCTGTTTGCAAAATTATTGGAAATATATTTTGGTATTATTTCAACAGTTCTGAATATCAAATTGCAACCGCATGCTATTACTGCAATTTTCGGTTTACCAATGGTGGGTAATAGTCGTTTATCCCCCCTCAGCCCGGCGAATGATTGCATTTGTTACATTAATGGCTAGAAGATCTATCCTATTGAACTGGAAAGAAATTAATCCTCCAACTATATTTCAGTGGTTTTCTCAAACTATTTCTTGTTGGAGTTTAGAGAAAATTACAAGTTTTGTCTTTGACTCTTCAGTTAAATATGAAGAAACTTGGAGACCATTTATTCAACATTTTCATATAAGCTAAACTGACTTTTCCTAAACCTTACTTTTATTGTCCTTAATTATTTGTATGGAGGTGCGGAGTTATTGACGCTACTGTGTATAATTGATATAATGCAATGGCCCATGTCGGTTAGGATTTTTTTCATTTTTTGGGGGGTGAAGGGTTTCTTATTTACTCCATTTTTTGTAACCTCTATGAGTTTGAGAGGTTATTATCATCTATTTGTATTTATACCTTAACCTATTAATTATGTACTCTCAAGCTCCTTGTACTCATGTTTCATTTATGTTTGATTAAAATCAATAAAAATATTTAAAAAGAAAGGACTATTCTGAGGAAAGGGTGGAATAGGCGCAACGGGCCGAGTGGCCAGGCATGCTCCTGTTACTTATTTTCTAATGCACGGGTTTACCTTTGCGCCTTGTTCTCCCTTGGTTTTCAGCCGTTCGGATTGCACAGGGGAGCGGTGAGAGCTCCGGAGATCCATCGGCAACCTCTGCGGGGCAGCTCCCGTCTCCCAGCAGGAAGGGACGGGTCTGGGAGACAACTCCAGACAACAGGCCCCGATCCTCGGCGGGGAAAGGCCGGGCTCCCTCCGTGTAGGTGAAACATCTCACGGAATCTCCGCCGGTCTCTTCAGCTCTGCCTTCGAAAGGATTCACGACCCGCCGGTGGTGCAGCCGAAACCCGAGGCGCAGCTCCCGGTCTCCGGCCTCACGCGGTCCCGGTTCCAAACCCCGGCCCGGCCGGGCGCTCAGCGTCCCGCCCACTGACAGCCCTCAGCCAATGAGAGCATCTCTCTCCCAGCGGTGATCGCAGATTGGCTGTGAGTGTGAGGACGGGCAGCTGCTGGGAGCTGGAGATGTCAATCACAGTTTGTTCCCAGAATTAAAGCAAGTTTCCCGAAACTCAAATTTCAAAATAAATTTTATTATCAGAGTCCAGATAAGTCACCACATACAACCCCGAGAAGCATTTTCCTGCGGACATACTTAGAAAAAGTATAGAATAGTAACCACAACAGAAGCAGGCAGTGAAAGATCAGCCAGAGTGCTGATCTGTGCAAATGCAAATACAAAAATAATGATAAAGAACAAGAACATAAAATAACCGCAGCGGCTGCTGATGGATCTCCGGAGCTCTCACCGCTCCCCTGTGCAATCCGACAGGCTGAAGGCCAAGGGAGAACAAGGCGCAAAGGTAACCTCGTGATTTAGAAAATAAGAAACAGGAACAGACGTTGCCATTCGGCCCGTTGCGCTGTTCTGTCCCTCACTCAGAACATGGCTGATCTTTGCCCTCAGCACCACTTTCCTGCAACGTTCCCAACATCGCCGAGCCCCTAAATATGTCCGTTTAATTTAGAAAACCTGTGGAGAAAACTCCAAATATTCACTGCACTGTGGGTGGGGAAATTTCTCCTCATCTCAGTCCTGCTGAGGTGACCTCGGATTTTGAGTCTGTGTTCCCCGGTTCCACTGCCCAGCCAGGAGAAACATCATTCCTGCCCCCACCCTGTAAATACCCTGTGAGACTGTGTCTGTCTCAATCAGGAAGCTTCTCCATGTGAACCTTGTGTTAATGAAATTGGTGACAGTTCTTTCAGACCAGCAGCTTTGACCACAAGAACACCAGACAGTGGTCAGCACGGAATGTCCTTCAGTGACTGCAGGAGAAGGACTGGATGGACACAGTGGAGTGGTTCCCTGAGCAGACAGTCCAGACCATCTGGCAGAATGCCTCATCACCAGATCTCACCAACTGGCAGCGAGACCTCACCTGTCTGGCAGCGAGAGGGCCCCTCCCAGTCTGATCCTTGCTGCATGCCCGGAGATCACTCCCACAGCGCGCTGCCCCGAGATTACTGCAGTGGAGACGAGACGGTCCCAGTCTGATCCTTGCTGAATGCCCGGAGATCACTCCCACGGCGCTTCCCTGAGATTACTGCAGTGGAGACGAGAGGGCCCCTCCCAGTCTGATCCTTGCTGCATGCCCGGAGATCACTCCCACAGCGCGCTGCCCCGAGATTACTGCAGTGGAGACGAGAGGGACCTCCCAGTCTGATCCTTGCTGCATGCCCGGAGATCACTCCCACAGCGCGCTGCCCCGAGATTACTGCAGTGGAGACGAGAGGGCCCCTCCCAGTCTGATCCTTGCTGCATGCCCGGAGATCACTCCCACAGCGCGCTGCCCCGAGATTACTGCAGTGGAGACGAGACGGTCACTCACCTCTTTGCGGACAGTGGACTGGCGATTATCTCTGGAGAAACATGCAAGGGCCTGTGCCACAGCAGCTGCGTGACAGAAGGCTCACTGATCCTCGGCCTGTTCCCAGGACGCGCAGAAAAACCGACAGCGAGTGCTGATGGAAGATCATCAACTCGGGGAACCAGACGCTCGAAACTTGTTGGCCTGCCATCAAATCGAGATGTCCGGAGAGCAGGGGTTCCCAACCTGGGGTCCACGGTTACTGGTATTGGTCGATGGCATATAAAAAAAAGTTTACGAAGCCCAGTAGTACAGGAATGCTGCCGACTGGCACATTCCAGACTACAGGGACATCATTGGAACTACAGGGATCCTCTACACTGGACAGGGAGTGGCCGGGTTGGCTGAGGAAGCCTCACAGTTGTAGTAGTGAACCACCCCAGGGGGGCACATGGCTTCTCCTTTCAGCGCAGGACTTCAATCGTCTTCCAGGGGAAGGTCCTTCCGACCGCAGGGATGGGGCCTTTGGAGATTCAGCTGACGTTTTTGTCGCTCTAGGTTTTTAAGAGATGGGGTTGCTGGCCATATGGCCAACCCTCCTCCTCTCGTAGCCGGGCTTAGACAGTCCATGGCCGCGTTTTCTTATCTGCTGTCTGTTTAATGTGTTGTTGATCCCACACTAAACATAGAAACGGTCAGAATTTCCACTGAACACATCCAGCAAAACCATGTTGATTCCCTGAGCAAACACGAGGAAATCTGCTGATGCTGGAAATTCAAACAACACACACAAAATGCGGGTGGAACACAGCAGGCCAGGCAGCATCTACAGGGAGAAGCACTGTCGATGTTTCGGGCCGAGCCCCTTCATCAGGATTAACTGAAGGGAGAGATAGTAAGAGATTTGAAAGTAGTGGGGGGAGGGGGAAATGCGAAATGATAAGAGAAGACCGGAGGTGGTGGGATGAAGCTAAGAGCTGGAAAGGTGATTGGCAAAAGGGATACAGAGCTGGAGAAGGGAAAGGATCATGGGACAGGAGGCACAGGGAGAAAAAAAGGGGGAGGGGATCATCAGAGGCAGATGGAGAACAGGCAGAGTGATGGTCAGAGAGAGAGAAAAAAGCAAACAACTAAATATGTCACGGATGGGGTAAGAAGGGGAGGAGGGGCATTAACGGAAGTGAGAGAAGTCAATGTTCATGTCATCAGGTTGGTGGCTACCCAGGTGTTGTTCCTCCAACCTGACAGCTTCATCTTGACAGTCGAGGAGTCCATGGATAGACATATCAGAATGGGAATGGGACGTGGAATTAAAATGTGTGGCCACTAGGAGATCCTGCTTTCTCTGGTGTTCAGCGAAACGGTCTCCCAGTCTGCGTCGGGTCTCACCAATATATAAAAGGCCACACCGGGAGCACTGGACGCGTATACCACACCAGCTGTCCTGATGAAGGGTCTCGGCCCGAACCGTCGACAGTGCTTCTCCCTACAGATGCTGCCTGGCCTGCTGTGTTCCACCAGCATTGTGTGTGAGTTGTTTGATTCCCCGAGTCTGCAGCGCGCGTAGTGGACAATCGCGGTACTGCAGGGGATCAGCCCCTCCCCGAAAGTGAAAGCATTCTGAATCAGGAAGTTCTGGGAGTTAACATGGCTTCGAAAGGAGAGACCGAGAGTTTGAGCGAGGAGGTAATTTGTCCCGTCTGCCTGGATTTCTTCACCGATCCCGTTACACTGGAGTGCGGACACAACTTCTGTCGCTCTTGTATCACACAGTGTTGGGAAAGGGAGGAGAGAAACTCCTGCCCGGAATGTAGAGAGGAGTTTGCTGACCGCACCCTCAGGGTGAATCGGGCCTTAGCAAATCTGACACAAAAAGTTCGAAATCTAAACCTGAATACGAAAGGGAAGGAAAGTAAACGTCACTGCGAGGAACATGAGGAAGAACTGAAGCTGTTTTGTGAAACGGACAAGACACTGATCTGTCTGGTCTGTGCAGTGGCGGAGGAACACAGAGAGCACCGCTTCAAGCCGATTAAAGAAGCTGTTAAAATCTACAAGGTAAAACTAACGTTAGTTCAATACTTAAAATATTTCCTTTGTCCTACATATCATCACACGAGCCTCTATAACTAACACATCATTCTCTGCAACTTCCGCCTTCTCCAACGGGATTCTAGCATCTCTCCGTCCCACAGCCCAACTCCTCACCCCGCAAGTCTCCGCTCTCCATTCGGATCGCGGTCCACGTCCTGTATCGCCCTGATCCACTCGCTCCTCCCCACTGATCTCCCTCCTGGCACTGACACCTGCAAGCGGGACAAGTGCTACACCTGACTCCTAACCTCCTCCCTCGTCACCATTCAGGGCCACAAAAGCCCAATTCCTCCCGTTTCTTCAATGGTCGATTGTCCTCTCGAATTAGATTCCTTCTTCTCCAGCTCTTTACCTCTTCCAGCTGTCCCCTCTCAGCTTCTCACTTCATCACCCTCCTCCACGTTCCCCCTCACGTTGTCTCTCACCCGTCACCTGTCAGCTGGTTCTCGTCCCCAACCTTTTTATTCTGGCTTCTGTCCCATTCCTACCCAGTCCTAATAAAGGGTCTCATTCCGAAACACCGACTGTTTATTTCCCCTGAATAGATGCTGCCTGACTCACTGAGTTCCTCCGGCATTTTGTGTGATAATCGGGTTTGATCATCTGTTTCTTTTGATGCATCTTTGTTTCTATTTCCTTCACTCTCTGACTTCCAGGATCAGCTAAAATCTTCCTTAGACACTCTCACAAAAAAGAAATCAGACTTCCAGGAAAAGGAGCAGCAACAGAAAGAGAAGATTTCCGGAGTTCAGGTGAGGCTTCCTGAGCGGAATTTCTGATATTACTGTCGAGTTTTGCTCCATTTAATGCAGAATAGCCGAGTATCGCAGCTCCAGTGACCTGGGTCCGATCCTGACCTCTGCTGCTGTCTGTGTGGAGTTTGCATGCTCTCCCTGTGGCCATGACAGTTTCAGACACATCCCAAGGACATACTGGATGAATGGTTAACTACAATTAACCCTGTGAAGGTGGTGGAGGGTGTATGTGAATCAGGTGGGAGTTAATGGGTCATTGAGGGAGAATAGGTTTCAGGAAAGCGTGAGGAAATGGAGTTGACGGGAATGTCTCAGAAGTAGTATGGACCTGAATGGACTGAATGGTCACTTTAATGTCATAAGGAAATACAACACAGCAATGCAGTAAACTAATCTTCACCTTTCATTCGACAGAAACAGTCACACAGCGTTCAGACCCACATCACATCCCAGTTTGCTGAACTGCGCCAGATTATCACTGAGAAAGAGCAGAGCTTACTCAGGGATCTCAGGGAAGAAGAGAAGAGGATTCTCAACCCAATGGAGAAAAATCTTCTTAAGATTCAAGAGAATATAAGGATTATTCAAGAGGAAATCACTAAGTTAAAGGAACAGATGGATCAAAAAGACAGTGTGATGTTTCTCAAGGTGAGGGATTACATTTCAATTTATTTCTGTATAATTGAACTAAATGAACAGTGGTATATTTGAAATAAACACAGCACAGCGGCCAATTCTACCAAATCAATTGCCGCTGCTGGTGTCCTCACACAGAGTGTTCTCCTTGCATGACGAACCTCCGATCACTCCGCGAATGACATTCTAAATACCGGAGATTGATATTCGATCCTTTATCAGCAACATACAATATTTAAATGATGAAATTTCAGCATAATTCATCGTAAATTAAACTGCAGTGAATCGGTCAACAAAAGATATGACATCTACCAGTCCCAGGGTCAAAACAGCCCAGAACAAAGTACGAATACGTAACTTATTCCCTTCGCTTTTACCACGTCCCCACTCACTTGACTGGTTATCGTAATAAACACATAACACAGAATACAATGCAGATAGAAAACAGACGTGTTACTCCTACACACAGCATTTACAAATGGCAGTAAACTGTTTTCTCACCAGACAATTGATGCAACTATTCAGGGTTGTTGTCCCAAAACATGACTTCCACAACTTCTGTACATCCCAGGACAGAATGCAATCTTTTCTGAAATGATTTACTCTGATCATAACACAGAGCTGCTGACCGTTTCCTTAATTACCACATTAAATATCCTCTAAAACTCACATTAACTCCCAGTTCCAGTCACAGGCTGTGAGTGTGTCTGGTGCGGTGGGTGTGAGGGTCTCTCTGTCAATTAGTGAGAACAAAGAATGTGACCCACACATCAGACTTATCCTCCATATCCGGTTTCCATCAGATTACAGAAACTTTCACTGTCTCTACTTTTTCGAATTAGTTTTACATGGGATTGTGTCCCATTCTCCGTCATGAGCAGGCCATTTGGTCCATCTTCTATCAATTTCCCCTCGGCCACAAGCCTCCTGTCACCTCCTCACTGCACCCAGCAACAATGCCCCGAACTCCCTGGTCCCTCACATGTTTATCCAGCCTCCCCATTACATTCAATCTCTGCTGATCCATTTCAACCACTCCTGTGGCACTGAGTTCCACATCCTCCTCACTAAATTTCTTGTGGGATTTATTAAAAACCACCTGGCATTTTATCTTTGATTGAAGGTCTCCCCATAAATAGAAACATAGAAACAAAGAAAACCTACAGCACAATACAGTTTCTTTGGCCCACAATGCTGTGCCAAACATCTACTCACTTTAGAAATTACCGAGTTAGCCATAGCTCTCTATTTTTCTAAGCTCCATGTACCTACGTAGGAGTCTTGTGAAAGACCCTATCGCATCCACCTCCACCGTCGTTGCCGGCAGCTTATTCCACCCATTCCAAAACACTTACCCAACATCTCCTTCGTACTACTTCCAAGCACCTGTGTCCTCTCGAGTTCGCCATAATGAGGTACTTTTTCCACCTTCACGCAATCAAATCCATCACTAATCTTAAATTGTTCAATTTTATCATTCTGACGTCATATCCAGATGAAAATGCACAGACTATCCTGTCTTTCCTGTCAGTTTCATCCTCTCAGTAATGGTCTAAATTTCAGCAACTTTCCCTGTAATTTACCCCGTGGTTCTGTATTGCTGGTGTGTGTGTGTGACTGTGGGAGTGGGAATTTTCAACACCTTGTAATGATTTGGATGAAATTCAGGATGTGGACATTAAGTCCAAGTCTAATCAGATTTGTGCTTTTATTTATTTCAGGAGGAAGCTCATCGAAACAGGAGGTAGGACATGCTCTTTACTGAAACCCTGTATGGATTTGTAAAATACTTCAAAATTCCAGTTTATCACCAACAGTTTAATATTTACAGAATCAGTGACGATGTCCAGGAATTGTCAGTGACAGATGAGGCCCTACCGGTTGAAAAATTCGATCACCTCTATTTGTTGAACACAGTGCTGAGAGAAACACTTGATGCCATTAACCGAGGTAAAACTTACAAAGATTCATTTTTACTTATTCATGAAACACAATTAATTTATAAGCTGAAGCAAGGATTGGCTGTGATAATGGACTGAAGTTTATTCCACATCAACCCCACCGACTGGGAGGCATCACTGTCACATGGTCAGCTGGAGATGTCAGACCCCTGGACACACCAGCACAGGGTCACAATACAACCAATACACGGGACTGGCAGATGAACCACTCTGTCCTGATCCCAGGCACACTGCACTAACACACCAGGACATGAGTTTGAATCTACCACAGGAGCTGGGAAGTTAATACTGTTTTGATGATATTGTAGGGAATAAAAGCGGGTATCAGTGTGGTGACAGGGATTGTCAGGAAAATACACAAGTCCTCTGTGCCCTGTGAGTGCAGACTCTGACTAACACAGGTCTTCCCCCTTCTGGAACCACAACTCTCACTGTTGTTAGAGGGAGAAGAGGGGAGCAGTAGTGACAGGGGACTCAATTGTCAGGAGACAGACAGACAGGAGATGGTATGGACGTGAAGTGCACACCCGAATGGTATGTTGCCTCCTAGGTGCCAGGGTCAGGGATGTCTCTGATCGTGTCTGCAGCATTTAGAGAGGGAGGGAAAACAGCCAGATAACTTGTTGCATTTTGGGACCAATTACATAGGAAGTAAAAACAAAGATGTCCTGAAAAGAATCTGACTAGCTTGGTAGAAAGCTCAGAAGCAGTACCCCCAGGGTTGTAATTTCTGGATTGTTGCCTGTGCCACGTGCTGGTGAGGGTAGAAACAGGACAATTGGCAGATAAACCATGGCTGAGAAGATGGTGCTGGGGACAAGGATTCAGGTTCTTGGATCATCGGGATCTCTTCTGGTGGAGGAATGACCTGCTCAGAAGGGATGGGTTGCACCTGGACCCGAGGGAGAATAATATTCTCGGTGAGAGAGGTTTCATAGAGCTGTTGGGTAGGATTTAAACTAATTTGGTGGTGGTGGGGGGCGGGCGGTTGGAACTGGAGTGAAGGGAGAGGACTGATAGTAAAAATGCAAAGATTGCGTGCAGTCAGACTGTCAGATAGGGCGGACAGATGTGAGGAGAAAATTGCAGCCAGCAGGGTGAGTATCAGTGCATTAGGGATGCAGAATTAAAAAGGGTAGCAGATACAGTACATAAATTATTATATCTCAATGCATGGAGTATGGGAAATAAGGTGGATGATCTTGTTGCACTAATACCGATTGTCAGGTATGATGTTGTGGCCATCACGGAATCGTGGCTGAAGGATGGTTGTAGTTGGGAGCTGAATGTTCAAGATTACACAATGTATCGGAGGAAGGAAGGAAGGCTGATGGGGTGGTGTGGCTCTGCTGGTAAATCAGCAGCTAGATGTGACATAGGATTGGAAGATGTTGAATCCTTGTGGGTTGAGGTAAGGAACTGCAAAAGTAAAAATGACACTGACACCAGTCATACACAGGCCTCCCAACAGTCAGTGGGTTGTGGCCCACAGATTACAACTGGAAATAGAAAAGGCTGATGAAAAGGACAATGTTATGATAATCATGGGAGATTTCAACATGCAGGTCAATTGGGAAAATCAGATTGGTAAAGGATCTCAAGAGAGTGAGTTTGTTGAATGCAATGTGATGGCTTTCTAGAGCAGTTTGTCGTTGAGCCTACTCGGGGAACAGCTCTACTGGATTGGGTGTTATGTATTTAACCAGAGGAGAGTAGTTAAAAGAAACCTTAGGAGGCAGTGCTCACAACGTGACTGAGTTCAACTTGAAATCTGATAAGGAGAAAGTAAAGTCTGACATTGTAGTATTTCAGAGAAGTAAAATAAATTACAGTGGTCTAAGAGAGAAGTTGGCCAAAGCAAATTGGAAGGAGATGCTGGTAGGGATGAGAGCAGAGCAGAAATGGTGTCAGTTTCTAGGAAAATGAGGAAGGTGAAGGATAGATGTATTCCAAAAATAAATACTCAAATGGCAAAATAGTAAAACCGTGGCTGACAAGGGAAGACAAGTTAATGTAAAGTCAAAAGAGAGGGCACACAACTAAACAAAAATTAGCAGGAAGACGGAGGATTGGGAAGCTTTTAAATATCTACAGAGAGGAACTGAAAGAATGATTAGGATGTATAAAATAAACAAGAAATTGATTTGAATTCAATTGACTTTATTACTTACATCCTTCATATACATGAGGATTAAAAATCTTTATGGTACATCTCCGCCTAAATGTGCAATGTGCAATTTACAGTAATTTATGATGAATAATATGTACAACAGGCTGGTCAATATAACATAGAAATTCAGTTGTGTCAACACGAGTTAATCAGTCTGATGGCCTGGTTGAAGAAGCTGTCCCAGAGCCTGTTGCTCCTGGCTTTTAATCTGTGATTCAGAATAGCATTCAATTCAAGAGCAGGGATGTGAAGCTGAGGCTTTATAAGGCACTGGTGAAGCCTCACCTTGAGTATTGTGCACAATTTTTCTAAGAAAAGATGTGCTGGCATTGCAGAAGGTTCATTTCATAAGGATGTTTCCAGGAATGAAAGGGTTATCATACGAGGAACGTTTGATAGTTCTGTGTCTGTACTCGCTGGAATTTAGAAAGATGAGGGGGGATCTCATTGAAACCTTTCGAATGTTGAAAGGCCTAGACAGAGTAGATGTGGAAACGATGTTTCCCATGGCGGTGGAGTTTAGGACAAGAGGGCACAGCCTCAAGATAGAGGGGGGTCGATTTAAAACAGATGCGGAGAAATTTGAGCCAGCGGCTGGTGAATTTGTGGAACTTGTTGTGTGTATTTAAGGCAGAGCTTGCTAGGTTCTAGATTGGACACAGCATCAAAGGTTACGGGGAGAAGACCAGGTAGTGGGGCTGAGGAGGGAAAAAAAAGGATCAGCCATGATTGAATGGCGGAGCAGACTCGATGGGCAAATGGCCTAATTCTGCTCCTATGTCTTATGGTTATCAGACCACTACATTGAAGCATTGTGAGAATGAGCTCGGACACACCAACAAGCATTGACATGGGTCAAGATTTCATCTCGGGAGAAGCACACACAGCATAACCGGCCTGGCAAAGCTCCCTCACACACATACACAGGAAGGATTAGCAGATTGTAGTCAGAGCCTCAGCAATGTACGTTGTTATTTCCCTCAGTAACCTGGAAACCAATCTCTTCAGAGACAGTCATTTATTCATTTAAACAACTCAATCACGTGTGACACACGGCCACAGAAATAGGCACAAATTCCCATTTAGGATTGAAATCTGCCGTCCTTACCCAGTCTGTCTGTTCTGTGGCACTGAGCTACCCTCTGACGTGACGTCACATCAACACTTCACAGACAGACTTCGGGGTGAGATTCCTCAGGAGGATGATCTGGGAGGGTTTGACGGATGTTGAACTCACGGCCAACTTCATCAATCTGCAAGACTAAGATGTCTTCTTGAGCATGGCCCATTTGTCTGTGTTTGCCCCCCCCCCCCATCCCTCTAACCATTTCCCATCTGTGTACCTGCCCAAATTTATTTTAAAATATTTTATTTTTACCTGTTTCTACAGCGTCTGAGGGCAAATTCCATTTACAAACCTCCCTCTCTATGAGAATGTTACCCGATACACCACTCAGAAAAATTTCCCATCTCACTTTCAATCTGAGGCCTCTGGTTCTGTACTCACATTTCTTGGAAAAAGAAACGTTATTTAAGCTCCTTATGAATTATTTACCTCGATAAGGGGTCATTCCTGAACATCCTACACTACAGCTGAATAGCCCAAGCTTATCTACTCTCTACTTTTAACCCAAGCCCCCAGTCCGGGTAACATCCTCCTGAAGCCTCCTGTCCAGCGTAATGACATCCTCCCCATATTCGGGAACCGGAAATGCAGACAATGCTCCAACTGTGGACTATCATCGACATCAAAGGCCTTGCTGAATTTCATGTGGACAGTGTGGAATAGACTGATGAATACAGGACTGAAGGTGTTTTTTTTTTTTGGATTGGGAAAAGAAGGGCGGCGTGGGAGCTAAATTCTGAAGGAAGGCAGTTCTGTAAAAAACTTCGCGTACAAGCACAACGAGACTGCGCAGGACAGCGCGGAGAGTTTAAAAAGATTACCACCCTATACAGCGGGCAGCGGAGTGGGTGGCAGCAGATTGTAGGGCTCTGGTTCAACGGGCTTAGGCGGCAACGGGAAGAGGCGAGAGCGAGGCACCGACTCTTTTTCTCCCCTTGGCAAATCGGTCCGGACGGACGGGGGTAATAGCAGGGCACATTAGCTAACGCTTTAAAAAGTCCGTGTGCTTGGCGAAGTAAGTGGGTGAGTTGACCTATCTTTCTTTGTTTCATTCCTGTAGAATTAGTTAGCATGTCTGCAGGGTTAGTGCTTTGTTCAGGGTGTCAGATGTGGGAATCCTGGGAGACCTCCAGCCTCCCTGATAGCCACATCTGCACCAGGTGAACCGATATTCAGCTCCTCGGAGACCGTGTTAGGGATCTGGAGCTGCAGCTTGATGACCTACTGCTTATTAGAGAAAATGAAGAGGTGATAGACAGGAGCTACAGGGAGGTAGTCATCCCTAGGCTACAGGGGTCAGAAAACTGGGTGACTGTCAGGAGTGGGAAGTGAAATGCCCGGATAGTGGAGAGCACCCCTGTGGCTGCCCCCCTCAGCAACAAGTATATCGTTTCAGATGCTGTTGAGGGGGATGACCTGACAGGGGACGGCCACGGTGACCGGGTCTCTGGCACTGAGCCTGGCGCTGTTGTGCAGGAGGGAAGGAGGGAGAAGAGGAATGCGGTAGTCATAGGGGATTCCATAGTCAGGGGAACAGACAGGAGATTCTGTGAGCCTGATAGAGATACCCGCATGGTGTGCTGCCTCCCAGGTGCCAGGGTACGGGATGTCTCGGATCGGGTCCAGAATATCCTGAAGGGAGAGGGCGAGCAGCCAGCTGTCTTGGTACATGTTGGTACCAATGACATAGAGAGGAAAAGGGAGGAGGTCCTGAAGAGAGATTTCCGGGAGTTAGGAATGAAGCTGAGAAGCAGGACCTCCAGGGTAGTAATCTCAGGATTGCTACCTGTGCCACGTGCTAGTAAGGGCAAGAATAGTAGGATCAGGCAGATGAATGCGTGGCTGAGAGACTGGCGCAGGGGGCAGGGCTTCAGATTCTTGGATCATTGGGATCTCTTTAGGGGGAAGTATTACCTGTTCAAAAAGGACGGGTTACACCTGAACCATAGCGGGAATGTTTAATAGAGCTGTTAGGGAGGGGTTAAACTAATTTGGCAGGGGGATGGGAAACCGGAATGATAGAGCGGAGGAGGGGGAAAACAGAAATAAATCTAAGATAGTGAGCGGGAAAGATGTCAGGAAGGACAGACAGGTGATGGGGCAAATTTGCAGCCACTGGGATGAGTTGCAGTGCAATCAAAACAAAAAGTACCAAATACTGGACTTAAGGTGTTATACTTAAATACACACAGCATAAGGAATAAGGTGGATGATCTTGTCGTACAGCTACAGATTGGCAGGTATAATTTTGTGGCCATCACTGAGACGTGGCTAAAGAATGCATGTCTCTGAGAGCTGAACGTCCAAGGATACACGGTGAATCAGAAGGACAGGCAGGTAGGCAGAGGGAGTGGCGTGGCTTTATTGGTAAGAAATGATATTAAATCATTAGAAAGAGGTGACATAGGATCGGAAGGTGCAGAATCTTTATGGGTTGAGCTAAGAAATCGCAGGGGTAAAAGGACCCTGATGGCAGTTATATACAGGCCTCCTAACAGCTGCAGTGATGTGGACTACAAATTACAACAGGAAATAGAAAAGGTTTGCCAGAAGGGCAGTGTTATGATAATTGTGGGGGATTTTAACATGCGAGTGGATTGGGAAAATCAGGTCGACACTGGATCTCAAGACAGAGAATTTGTAGTGTGTCTACGAGATGGCTTTTCAGAACAGCTTGTTGTTGAGCCCACTAGGGGATCAGAGGTACTGGATTGGATATTGTGTAATGACCCAGAGGTGATTAGAGAGATTGAGGTGAAGGAATCGTTAGGAGGCAGTGATCGTAACATGATTGAGTTCACTGTGAAATTTGAGAAAGAGAAGCCGAAATCCGATGTGTCGGTATTTCAGTGGAGTAAAGGAAATTACAGTGGCACGAGAGAGGAACTGGCCAAATTTGACTGGAAAGGGACACTAGCGGGAGGACGGCAGAGCAGCAGTGGCTGGAGTTTATGCGAGAAGTGAGGAAGGTGCAAGACAGATATATTCCAAAGAAGAAGAAATTTTCGAATGGAAAAAGGATGCGACTGTGCCTGACAAGAGAAGTGAAAGCCAAAGTAAAAGCAAAGGAGGAGGACATTCAAGGAAGCAAAAATTAGTGGGAAGATAGAGGATTGGGAAGGTTTTAAAAACTTACAAACGGAAACTAAGAAGGCCATTAAGAGGGAAAAGATGAACTATGAAAGGAAGCTAGCAAATAATATCAAACAAGATACTAAAATCTTTTTCAAGTATATAAAGAGTAAAAAAAACAGGTGAGAGTGGATATTGGACCGATAGAAAATAATGCTGGAGAAATTGTAATGGAAGATAAGCAGATGGCTGAGGAACTGAACGAGTATTTGCATCAGTCCTCACTGAGGAAGATATCAGCAGTATGCCGGACACTCAAGGGTGTCAGGGAAGAAAAGTGTGCGCAGTCACAATTATGACAGAGAAAGTACTCAGGAAGCTGAATAGTCTAAGGGTAGATAAATCTCCAGGACCAGATGGAATGCACTCTTGTGATTTGAAGGAAGTAGCTGTGGAGATTGTGGAGGCATTAGCAATAATCTTTCAAAAGTCAATAGACTCTGGCAATGGTTCCGGAGGAGTGGAAGATTGCAAATGCCACTCTGGTATTTAAGAAGGGGGCAAGGAAGCAAGAAGTAAATTATAGACCTGTTAGCTTGACATCGGTGGATGGGAAGATGTTGGAGTCAATTGTCAAGGATGAGGTTACCGAGTACCTGGAGGCATATGACAAGATAGGCCAAACTCAGCATGGTTTCCTTAAAGGAAAATCCTGCCTGACAAACACATTGAAATTTTTTGAGGAGATTACAAGTAGGCTAAACAAGGGAGATGCAGTGGATGTTGTGTATTTGGATTGTCAGAAGGCCTTTAACAAGGTGCCGCACATGAGGCCGCTGAACAAGATAGCCCATGGAATTACGGGAAGTTTACATATGTGGATAGAGCGTTGGCTGATTGGCAGGAAACAGAGAGAGGGAATAAAGGATCCCATTCTGGTTGGCTGCTAGTTACCAGTGGTGTTCCACAGGGGTCCGTGTTGGGGCCACTTCTTTTTACGTTGTATATCAACGATTTGGATGATGGAATAGATGGCTTTGTGGCTAAGTTTGCTGATGATACAAAGATAAGTGGAGGGGACGGTAGTGCTGAGGAAACAGAGAGTCTGCAGAGAGACTTGGATAGATTAGGAGAATGGTCAAAGAAGTGGCAAATGAAATACAATGTTGAAAAGTGTATGGTCATGCACGTTGGTAGAAGAAATAAATGGGCAGACTATTATTTAAATGGAGAGAGAATTCAAAATTCTGAGGTGCAATGGGACTTGGGAGTGCTCGTGCAGGATACCCTTAAGATTAAACTCCAGGTTGAGTCGGTGGTGAAGAAGGCGAATGCAATGTTGGCATTCATTTCTAGAGGAATAGAGTATAGGAGCAGGGATGTGATGTTGAGGCTGTATAAGGCACTGGTAAGACCTCACTTGGAATACTGTGTGAAGTTTTGGGCTCCTTATTTAAGAAAGGATGTTCTGACATTGGAGAGGGTTCAGAGAAGATTGACTAGAATGATTCCAGGAATGACAGGGTTAACATACGAGGAACATTTGACTGCTCTTGGACTGTACTCCGTGGAGTTTAGAAGAATGACGGGGAACCTCACAGAAACATTTCGAATGTTAAAAGGCATGTACAGAGTGGATGTGGCAAAGTTGTTTCCCATGGTGGGGGAGTCTAGTACGAGAGAGCATGACTTAAGGATTGAAGGGCGCCCATTCAGAATGGAGATGCGAAGAAATTTTTTCAGCCAGGGGGTGGTGAATCTGTGAATTTCTTGCAGCAGTGGAGGCCAGGTAATTGGGTGTATTTAAGGCAGAGATTGATAGGTATGTGAGTAGCCAGGGCATCAAAGGTCATGGTGAGAAGGTGGGGGAGTGGGAATAAATGGGAGAATTGGTCAGCTCATGATAAAATGGCGGAGCAGATTCGAAGGGCCGAATGGCCGGCTTCTGCTGCTTTGTCTTATGGTCTTATTTGAAAGAACCAGTATAAGGAATAAGGATCTTGTAGCACAGGTAGAGTTTGACAGGTACAAACTTAGGCAGGTATGACTTTGGCTGAAGGAATAAAGGCATAGACAATTCTGTAAACAGGGCGAAATTGAAAAATCAGAGATGCAAAGGGACATGGGTGTCCTTGTGCAGGATTCCCTGAAGGTTAACTTGCAGTTTGTATCAGTGGTATGATTGGCAAACTCAATGTTTGCTTTCATTTCGGGAGGATTAGAGTACAAGAGCAAGGATGTAATTCTGAGGTTTTATAAGGCATTGGTCAGACCACACTTGGAGTACTGTGAGCAGTTTTGGATCCCTTCTATCGGAAAACATGTATTGGCATTGGAGGGGTCCAGAAGATTCACAAGAATGATTCCGGGAATGAAAGAGTTAACATATGAGGAGTGTTTGATGGTTCTGGGCCTGTACTCACGGGAGTTTAGCAAAACAGCTGATTTATTATCCCTGTCAACCCTATTCTCCCGCTTCTTACCCATAACTTTTGAGACTCTGACTAATCAAGAAGTTTACTTATTAACTTCTGCTTTAAAAATCAAACAGGAGAAAATCTGCAGATGCTGGTAATCCAAGCTACACAGGTCCTGATGAAGGGTCTCGCCAGATCTCTCCGACACCTGACTGGAGAGAGTTGATGTTGGGAGGATATGGGTGGGTCGAGAACAGTAAGCACAACCTCCGACTATAGGGATGTCCATTTAGGACAGAGATGAGGAGGAAATCCTTTATCCACTGGATAGTGAATCTGCCACAGGCAGTTGTGGAGGCCAAATAATTGAGTATATTTAAAGCAGTGTAACACACACAAATTGTTGGGGGAACAGCAGGCCGGGAAGTTTCAATGGAAAAGAGTAAACAGTCGACGGTTCAGACTGAAACACTTCATCAGGACCTGTGTTGATTAAGGGTCACTGCAAATTCATCCCCTGTCCTAATGAGGGGCTGTGGGGGATGGGGTTGTGGGAAAGGGGACAAAGTCATCCTCATCTGCCATCTTTGCCCCCTCCAGCTTCTCATTACGTCTACACACACAGTTCACCCACGGGCTTTCCACCCCTCCCCCTCCTGGTTCAATGTGCCATTCATCTCCCCCCTACTGGTTCCCATTATCACCTCCTTTACTGTCTCAAACCATCACACTCCCCCATTTCAAACTCACAAATGAATGTGAACATTGTATGACGGGCCTGTTCCTGTGCTGTACTGCTCTATGTTCTCTGTTCCCAGTTTCGAAGAATGAGAGGAGATCTCATGGAAACACAAAATTCTTTCAGGGGTCAACAGGCAGGAGTGAGGGAGCATGTTTCCCCTGTCCAGCGGAAAACACTTGGGGTGACCGATTCTCCAACCGATCCCCGGGGCCGCGCTGCCCGAGTCTCCCCCCCCCCCCCAACGATCCCCGGGGCCGCGCTGCCCGAGTCTCCCCCCCGATCCCCGGGGCCGCGCTGCCCGAGTCTCCCCCCCGATCCCCGGGGGCCGCGCTGCCCGAGTCTCCCCCCGATCCCCGGGGCCGCGCTGTCCGAGTCTCCCCCCCGATCCCCGGGGCCGCGCTGTCCGAGTCTCCCCCCGATACCCGGGACCGCGCTGTCCGAGTCTCCTCCCGATCCCGGGGCCGCGCTGTCCGAGTCTCCCCCCGATCCCCGGGGCCGCGCTGCCCGAGTCACCCCCCCGATCCCCGGGGCCGCGCTGCCCGAGTCTCCCCCCGATCCCCGGGGCCGCGCTGCCCGAGTCTCCCCCCGATCCCCGGGGCCGCGCTGCCCGAGTCTCCCCCCCGATCCCCGGGGCCGCGCTGCCCGAGTCTCCCCCCGATCCCCGGGGCCGCGCTGCCCGAGTCTCCCCCCGATCCCTGGGGCCGCGCTGCCCGAGTTTCCCCCCGATCCACGGGGGCCGCGCTGTCCGAGTCACCCCCCGATCCCCGGGGCCGCGCTGCCCGAGTCTCCCCCCGATCCCCGGGGCCGCGCTGTCCGAGTCTTCCCCCGATCCCCGGGGGCCGCGCTGTCCGAGTCGCCCCCCCCCCCCCCGATCCCCAGGGACGCGCTGTCCGAGTCTCCCCCCCGATCCCCGGGGCCCCCGCTGCCCCGAGTCTCCCCCCCGATCCCCGGGGCCCCGCTGCCCGAGTCTCCCCCCGATCCCCGGGGCCGCGCTGTCCGAGTCTCCCCCCGATCCCCGGGGCCGCGCTGTCCGATTCTCCCCCCGATCCCCGGGGCCGCGCTGCCCGAGTCTCCCCCCCCCCCCAACGATCCCCGGGGCCGCGCTGTCCGAGTCTCCCCCCGATCCCCGGGGCCGCGCTGCCCGAGTCACCCCCCGATCCCCGGGGCCCGCGCTGCCCGACTCTCCCCCCGATCCCCGGGGCCCGCGCTGCCCGAGTCTCCCCCCGATCCCCGGGGCCGCGCTGCCCGAGTCTCCCCCCCGATCCCCGGGGCCGCGCTGCCCGAGTCTCCCCCCGATCCCCGGGGCCGCGCTGCCCGAGTCTCCCCCCGATCCCCGGGGCCGCGCTGCCCGAGTTTCCCCCCGATCCCCGGGGGCCGCGCTGTCCGAGTCACCCCCCGATCCCCGGGGCCGCGCTGCCCGAGTCTCCCCCCGATTCCCGGGGCCGCGCTGTCCGAGTCTTCCCCCGATCCCCGGGGCCGCGCTGTCCGAGTCTCCCCCGATCCCCGGGGCCCCCGCTGTCCCAGTCTCCCCCCGATCCCCGGGGCTGCGCTGTCCGAGTCTCCCCCCGATCCCCGGGGCCGCGCTGCCCGAGTCTCCCCCCGATCCCCGGGGCCGCGCTGCCCGACTCTCCCCCCGATCCCCGGGGCCGCGCTGCCCGAGTCACCCCCCCGATCCCCGGGGCCGCGCTTCCCGACTCTCCCCCCGATCCCCGGGGCCGCGCTGCCCGAGTCTCCCCCCGATCCCCGGGGCCGCGCTGCCCGAGTCTCCCCCCCGATCCCCGGGGCCGCGCTGCCCGAGTCTCCCCCCGATCCCCGGGGCCGCGCTGCCCGAGTCTCCCCCCGATCCCCGGGGCCGCGCTGCCCGAGTTTCCCCCCCGATCCCCGGGGGCCGCGCTGTCCGAGTCACCCCCCGATCCCCGGGGCCGCGCTGCCCGAGTCTCCCCCCGATTCCCGGGGCCGCGCTGTCCGAGTCTTCCCCCGATCCCCGGGGCCGCGCTGTCCGAGTCTCCCCCGATCCCCGGGGCCCCGCTGTCCCAGTCTCCCCCCGATCCCCGGGGCTGCGCTGTCCGAGTCTCCCCCCGATCCCCGGGGCCGCGCTGCCCGAGTCTCCCCCCGATCCCCGGGGCCCCGCTGTCCCAGTCTCCCCCCGATCCCCGGGGCCGCGCTGTCCGAGTCTCCCCCCGATCCCCGGGGCCGCGCTGCCCGAGTCTCCCCCCGATCCCCGGGGCCCCGCTGTCCGAGTCTCCCCCCGATCCCCGGGGCCGCGCTGTCCGAGTCTCCCCCCGATCCCCGGGGCCGCGCTGCCCAAGTCTCCCCCCGATCCCCGGGGCCGCGCTGCCCGAGTCTCCCCCTCCCCCGATCCCCGGGGCCGCGCTGTCCGAGTCTCCCCCCGATCCCCGGGGCCGCGCTGTCCGAGTCTTCCCCCGATCCCCGGGGCCCGCGCTGTCCGAGTCTCCCCCGATCCCCGGGGCCGCGCTGTCCGAGTCTCCCCCCGATCCCCGGGGCCGCGCTGCCCGAGTCTCCCCCCGATCGCCGGGGCCGCGCTGCCCGAGTTTCCCCCCCGATCCCCGGGGGCCGCGCTGTCCGAGTCACCCCCCGATCCCCGGGGCCGCGCTGCCCGAGTCTCCCCCCGATCCCCGGGGCCGCGCTGCCCGAGTCTCCCCCCCGATCCCCGGGGCCGCGCTGCCCGACTCTCCGCCCGATACCCAGGGTCGCGCTGCCCGAGTCTCTCCCCGATCCCCGGGGCCGCGCTGCCCGAGTCTCCCCCCCCCCCCGATCCCCGGGGCCGCGCTGTCCGAGTCTCCCCCCGATCCCCGGGGCCGCGCTGCCCGAGTCTCCCCCCGATCCCCGGGGCCGCGCTGCCCGAGTCTCCGCCCGATACCCGGGGCCGCGCGGCCCGAGTCTCCCCCCCCGATCCCCGGGGTCGCGCTGCCCGAGTCTGCCCCCGATCCCCGGGGCCGCGCTGCCCTAGTCTCCCCCCGATCTCCGGGGTCGCGCTGCCCGAGTCTCCCCCCCCCCCGATCCCCGGGGCCCCGCTGCCCGAGCCTCCCCCCAGATCCCCGGGGCCGCGCTGCCCGAGTCTCCCCCCGATCCCCGAGGCCGCGCTGCCCGAGTCTCCCCCCGATCCCCGGGGCCGCGCTGTCCGAGTCTCCCCCCCCGATCTCCGGGGCCGCGCAGTCCGAGTCTCCCCCGATCCCCGGGACCGCGCTGTCCGAGTCTCCCCCCGATCCCCGGGACCGCGCTGTCCGAGTCTCCCCCCCGATCCCCGGGGCCGCGCTGCCCGAGTCTCCCTCCGAACCCCGGGGCCGCGCTGCCCGAGTCTCCTCCCGATCCCGGGGCCGCGCTGTCCGAGTCTCCCCCCGATCCCCGGGGCCGCGCTGCCCGAGTCACCCCCCGATCCCCGGGGCCGCGCTGCCCGAGTCTCCCCCCGATCCCCGGGGCCGCGCTGCCCGAGTCTCCCCCCCGATCCCCGGGGCCGCGCTGCCCGAGTCTCCCCCCCGATCCCCGGGGCCGCGCTGCCCGAGTCTCCCCCCGATCCCCGGGGCCGCGCTGCCCGATTCTCCCCCCGATCCCCGGGGCCGCGCTGCCCGAGTTTCCCCCCCGATCCCCGGGTGCCGCGCTGTCCGAGTCACCCCCCGATCCCCGGGGCCGCGCTGCCCGAGTCTCCCCCCGATCCCCGGGGCCGCGCTGTCCGAGTCTTCCCCCGATCCCCCGGGGCCGCGCTGTCCGAGTCTCCCCCGATCCCCGGGGCCGCGCTGTCCGAGTCTCCCCCCGATCCCCGGGGCCGCGCTGCCCGAGTCTCCCCCCGATCCCCGGGGCCGCGCTGCCCGAGTCTCCGCCCGATACCCGGGGCCGCGCTGTCCGAGTCTCTCCCCGATCCCCGGGGCCGCGCTGCCCGAGTCTCTCCCCCCCCCCCCCCCGATCCCCGGGGCCGCGCTGTCCGAGTCTTCCCCCGATCCCCGGGGCCGCGCTGTCCGAGTCTCCCCCGATCCCCGGGGCCGCGCTGCCCGAGTCTCCCCCCGATCCCCGGGGCCGCGCTGCCCGAGTCTCCGCCCGATACCCGGGGCCGCGCGGCCCGAGTCTCCCCCCCGATCCCCGGGGTCGCGCTGCCCGAGTCTCCCCCCGATCCCCGGGGCCGCGCTGCCCTAGTCTCCCCCCCGATCTCCGGGGCCGCGCTGTCCGAGTCTCCCCCCGATCTCCGGGGTCGCGCTGCCCGAGTCTCCCCCGATCCCCGGGGCCCCGCTGCCCGAGCCTCCCCCCCGATCCCCGGGGCCGCGCTGTCCGAGTCTTCCCCCGATCCCCGGGGCCGCGCTGTCCGAGTCTCTCCCCGATCCCCGGGGCCGCGCTGCCCGAGTCTCCCCCCCCCCCCCGATCCCCGGGGGCCGCGCTGTCCGAGTCTCCTCCCGATCCCCGGGGCCGCGCTGTCCGAGTCTTCCCCCGATCCCCGGGGCCGCGCTGCCCGAGTCTCCCCCCGATCCCCGGGGACGCGCTGCCCGAGTCTCCCCCCCCCCCCCGATCCCCGGGGCCGCGCTGCCCGAGTCTCCCCCCGATCCCCGGGGCCGCGCTGCCCGAGTCTCCCCCCGATCCCCGGGGACGCGCTGCCCGAGTCTCCCCCCCCCCCCCGATCCCCGGGGCCGCGCTGCCCGAGTCTCCCCCCGATCCCCGGGGCCGCGCTGCCCGAGTCTCCGCCCGATACCCGGGGCCGCGCGGCCCGAGTCTCCCCCCCGATCCCCGGGGTCGCGCTGCCCGAGTCTCCACCCGATCCCCGGGGCCGCGCTGCCCTAGTCTCCCCCCGATCTCCGGGGCCGCGCTGTCCGAGTCTCCCCCCGATCTCCGGGGTCGCGCTGCCCGAGTCTCCCCCGATCCCCGGGGCCCCGCTGCCCGAGCCTCCCCCCGATCCCCGGGGCCGCGCTGTCCGAGTCTTCCCCCGATCCCCGGGGCCGCGCTGTCCGAGTCTCTCCCCGATCCCCGGGGCCGCGCTGCCCGAGTCTCCCCCCCCCCCCGATCCCCGGGGCCGCGCTGTCCGAGTCTCCTCCCGATCCCCGGGGCCGCGCTGTCCGAGTCTTCCCCCGATCCCCGGGGCCGCGCTGCCCGAGTCTCCCCCCGATCCCCGGGGCCGCGCTGCCCTAGTCTCCCCCCGATCTCCGGGGCCGCGCTGTCCGAGTCTCCCCCCGATCTCCGGGGTCGCGCTGCCCGAGTCTCCCCCGATCCCCGGGGCCCCCGCTGCCCGAGCCTCCCCCCGATCCCCGGGGCCGCGCTGTCCGAGTCTTCCCCCGATCCCCGGGGCCGCGCTGTCCGAGTCTCTCCCCGATCCCCGGGGCCGCGCTGCCCGAGTCTCCCCCCCCCCCCCCGATCCCCGTGGCCGCGCTGTCCGAGTCTCCTCCCGATCCCCGGGGCCGCGCTGTCCGAGTCTTCCCCCGATCCCCGGGGCCGCGCTGTCCGAGTCTCCCCCGATCCCCGGGGCCGCGCTGTCCGAGTCTCCCCCCGATCCCCGGGGCCGCGGTGCCCGAGTCTCCCCCCGATCCCCGGGGCCGCGCTGCCCGAGTCTCCCCCCGATCCCCGGGGCCGCGCTGCCCGAGTCTCCCCCCCCCCCCGATCCCCGGGGCCGCGCTGCCCGAGTCTCCCCCCGATCCCCGGGGCCGCGCTGCCCGAGTCTCCCCCCGATCCCCGGGGACGCGCTGCCCGAGTCTCCCCCCCCCCCGATCCCCGGGGCCGCGCTGCCCGAGTCTCCCCCCGATCTCCGGGGCCGCGCTGCCCGAGTCTCCCCCCGATCCCCGGGGCCGCGCTGCCCGAGTCTCCCCCCGATCCCCGGGGCCGCGCTGCCCGAGTCTCCCCCCGATCCCCGGGGACTCTCTAATTCTCTGCTTCTCCCCCCAGTCTCTGTCACCCTGGATGTGGAAACGGCGAGTCTGGAGCTCGAGGTGTCTGAGGATCGGAAGAGTGTGAGATTGACCGGGACCCGGAGGAATCTCCCTGACACCGGGAAGAGATTCACAAACCGGGAATGTGTGCTGGGATCGGAGGGATTCACATCGGGGAGACATTACTGGGAGGTGGAGATGACGGGGAATCGGTTCTGGTGTCTGGGAGTCGCCGCAGAGTCTGTGGAGAGGAAGGGACGGGTCAGTCTGAGACCGGAGTCCGGATTGTGGGTCATCGGGGGGGTTGGTGACGTCGCCGAGGTGGTTGATGACGTTACCGAGCAAGGTAATGACTGGATCATTGTTTTCATCTCCCCCGAGTCCCGACTCGCTGCCGGTCCCATCCCCGGGAGGGTTGGAGTTTATCTCAGTTACGAGTCCGGGACAGTTTCATTTTACAACGCGGAGACCAAGTCCCATCTCCACACCTTCACTGGGAATAAATTCACAGGGAAACTTTATCCTTTCTTCGCGACAGGGGATGAAAAGCAGTGGCTGAGAATCTGCTCCGGTTCCGCTCCGGGTCTGTAAACGGGTCGGGTCCCGGGAACGGCGTCCGGAGTAAAGTCCCTGTAAATATAAATGTGCGGAGAGTGCAGCTAAATACGTGGCTAAGGAGATGGTGCAGGAGGGAGGGCTTCATGTATCTGGACAATTGGGCTTTTTACCCGGGAAGGTGGGACCTGTTCCGACGGGACGGTTTGCCCCTGAACTGGAGGGGGACCAACATCCTTGCGGGTAGATTTGCCAGTGCTGCTCGGGGGAGGTGGGTGTTTAAAAAGATTTGCAGTGGGAGGGGAACCAGAGTGTTAGAGCAGATAGTGAGGTGGAGGAGGATAAAGGTCATGCGAGGACTGCATGTATAGACAGAAATCAAAGGTTTGTACATTAGGTTGTAAATTAATTTTCAGAGCTTTAGAAATTGTAGAAAATAAAGATTTCCAAAAAGATTTTGATGAAGAACATGACCAGAACATATGTGAAAAATTGGCTACTTCAGTTTTACACCTATCGCAATAATTGTCTATGTTAGGAAATATTTTGGATAGTCTCTCCTTTGTTAAATAGTAACAGTGAACAATTTTAAATTGAATTAAACACTGATTGGCACATATCAAAGAAGAATTGACCATCTTCATTAACAAAGGTCATATTAAGTTCTCTCTCCCAAACTTGTTTAATCTTTAGTGATTAAGGGGATCTGTTTTTTTTTGCAGATTTATTTATTTTTATTTTCATTTATTTTGTCATGGTCGATTGATGACATTTGAAGAGTTAATTAGTAAATATTCTCTCTCTCATACACACTTACTGCAATATCTTCAGGTTAGACATTTTTACAAAAATAATTATCTCAGTTTCCATATATGCAAGAATCTGATTTGTTGGATAATATTTTGAATATGAATCCTTCAGTAAGAAAATTTGTAATTCTCATTGGTAGAATTTATAATTTATTTTTAATACATTATTACAAAAAGATAACCTCCCACCTAAGGTTTATACATGATAGAAATATTCGTTGTTTCAGACGTGATAGAGGGGGAGAGATGAAAGGGGGAGGAGTGGCATTACTAGTCAGGGAAAATATCACAGCTGTGCATAGACAGGACAGACCGGAGGGCTTGTCTACAGAGGTCATATGGGTGGAGCTGAGGAACGGGAATGGTGTGACCACACTAATAGGGGTGTATTATAGACCGCCCAATAGTCAGTGAGAATTGGAGGAGCAAACCTGTATAAAGATAGTAGACCTACTTTCATACCCTTCCTCTTAACTAAGGTTTTTTTTTCGGTCCCTTGCTTTCAGCTCTTTTTTTTTGGTAGTCGGCATTGTTATTTTCTGTTTTTAAGTGTATTTACAGTTTTGGGGGTTTGAATGTCCTGATTTATGGACTGGAGTTGTGGTTGGACTGCAGTTTTTTTTGTTACGGGGCTTGGGGAGGAAGTAATTTTACATGTCTTCAATTTGGCTGCTTTCTCAATTATCTTTTTTGTATTATATTATTATTGTATGTTTATTTTTGCACTGTATTTATTTTCTTCATTTTGATTTGGGTTTTTTTTTCTATCTGTAGCGATGTAGAAAATGCATAAAAAACTAATTTAAAAAAAATAGTAGACCGATGTAAGAAACAGGAAGTTGTAATAGTAGGGGATTTTAACTTTCCACATATTGACTGGGACTCCAAAAAACTGTAATAGGGCTCGATGGCTTGGAGTTTGTGAAATGTTTTCAGGAAAGTTTTCTAAATCAATATATAGAGGTACCTACGAGAGAGGATGCAATACTTGATCTCCTATTAGGAAACCAGACAGGTCAGGTGACAGAAGTATGTGTAGGCGAACATTTTGGGTCCAGTGACCACAATGACATTAGTTTCAAGTTAATTACGGATAAGGATGGGTCTGGTCCTCGAGTTGAGGTTCCAAATAGCAGAAGAGCTAATTGTGTGGAAATGAAAAAAGACCTCGGAAGAGTGGATTGGGATAAGTTTTTTTTTCCTGACAAGGATGTGTTCAGGAAGTGGAATGCCTCCAAATGTGAAATTTTGAGGGTGCAGAGTTTGCATTTTCCTGCCAGGATTAAAGACAAAGTTAGCAGGCATAAGGAACCTTGGTTTTCAAGGGACATTGGCGATCTGGTTAAGAAAAAGAGAGAAGTGTATAGCAGGTAGAGGCAACAAAGAGCAAATGAGTTACTTAAAGAGTATCAAAAACATAAGAAAATACTAAAGAAGGAAATCAGGAAGGCAAAAAGACATGAGGTGGCTTTGGCAGATAATGTGAAGGAAAACCTGAAGGGTTTCTACAAGTATATTAAGAGTAAAAGGATAGTAAGGGACAAAATTGGTCTCCTAGAAGATCAGAGTGGTCGTCCATGTGTGGAGCCTCACGAGATGGGGGAGATCTGAAACAGTTTTTTTTGCATCAGTATTTACTCAGGAAACTGGCATAGGGTATAGGGAAGGAAGGGAAACAAGCAGTAGTGTCATGGAACATTCGTAGATTAAAGAAGAGGAGGTGCTTGCTGCCTTACAGCGCATAAAGGTAGATAAATTCCCCGGGCCTGACTTGATATTTCCTCGGACCTTGAGAGAGACTATAGTAGAAATTGCAGGGGCCCTGACAGAAATATTTAAAATGTCTTCAGCCACGGGTGCAGTGCCAGAGGATTGGAGGGTAGCTCATGTTATTCCGTTGTTTAAAAAAGGCTCCAATAGTAAACCAGGTAACTACAGGCCAGTGAGCCTGACATCAGTAGTAGGTAAGTTATTGGAGGATGTTCTGAGAGATCGGATTTACAAGTATTTGGACAGCCAAGGGCTGATTAAGGATAGTCAGTACGGCTTTGTGCATGGTAGATCGTGTTTAATGAATCTCGAAGAGTTTCTCGAGGTGGTTACCAACTAAGTAGGTGAAGGAAAGGCTGTGGATGTTGTCCACATGAACTTTAGTAAGGCCTTTGACAAGGTCCCACATGGGAGGTTAGTTCAGAAAGTTCAGACATGAGGTATCCATGGAGAGGTTGGAGAGATTGAAAGAGTGCAGAGATTTACTAGGATGTTGCCAGGTCTTCAGGAGTTGAGTTACAGGGAAAGATTGAACAGGTTAGGACTTTATTCCTTGAAGCGTAGAAGAATGAGGGGAGATTTGATAGAGGTTTACAAAATTATGTGGGGTATAGACAGTAAATGCGAGTAAGTTCTTTCCATTTAGATTAGGAAAGATAAATATGAGAGGACATGGTTTTAGGGTGAAAGGGGAAAGGTTTAGGGGGAACATTAGGAGGATCTTCTTCACTCAGAGAGTGGTGGGAGTGTGGAATGAGCTGCCATCTGACGTGGTAAATGCAGGCTCACTCTTAAGTTTTAAGAATAAATTGGATAGATACATGGATGGGAGAGGTCTGGAGGGTTATGGACTGGGTGCAGGTCAATGGGACGAGCGGAATAAAGTTTCCGCACAGACTAGAAGCACCAAATGGCCTGTTATCTGTGCTGTAGTGTTCTATGGTTCTATGGAGTAAAATAAACACGACATGAGAATTATCGATCGATTAATTTTAACTTGTTCACCGCATCCGTCAACCGAACAGAAACACCGGGGATTCAGCAGCAGTTGCGGGCGGCGGGTCCTGAGCTCCCCCGGGTCCTAAAGTCCACCCGTAATGAGACAGGTTAAATGGGACAATTGGGGGCGGTGCTGACCGGAAAAGACAGTGAAGATTGTTCATTAAGTTCATCTGCCATTTCTTTGTCCCCCATTACTACTTCACCAGCATCATTTTCCAGTGGTCCAGTATCAACTCTCATCTCCCTTTCACTCTTCATGTAACTGAAAACTAAACTTTTAGTATCCTGATTTATATTATTGGCTAGTTTGCCCTCATATTTCGTCTTGACCATTCTTATGGCTTTTTTCATTGCCTTTTGTTGGATTTTAAGAGCATCCCAATAATCCAACATCCCACTCACCTTTGCTACCCTATATGTCATTTCCTTAGGTTTAACACAATTATTACATGCCTTTTCCAGCTCAAACTATGAATTGATTTAAAGTCAGTCCCATAATTTAATAGTTTTTATTTGAAACCTATCTACCCTCGCAAAGATTGTACTGAAGACTGCATTTGATTTTTCTTCAGCCTTATACGCTTCACATTGAAATAGTATGTGTTTCGACAGTTTCATAATGACAAACTGTACACGACACAGAATGAAGTTTTCCAATTAGTTACAAGGCATAATTAAGCATAGTGTGGACATTTCTATGTCATGTCAATATCATTCCTTCCCTTGTTTTAAGCCCTTCTTCTATAAACCCAACAGGTTTATGTATTCTGTAAAGGTGTCTGTCCTTATGTCCATTATCCTACGTCTTGTCATAAGCCCCCAATTCTTAACACTACCAGCCCTTTAGCTTCTAATTTGCTAAGTGGAAGGTCTATATCCACAGCTTAACATTTAACAGCTTTTGGTGCTAAACAGTCAATATCATCATTTCCCTCAACAGTGTGATGTTCAGGGCCCATAATGTGCAGACATATAAATCAAACTTTATATATGAAATACCGTTTGACAAGTTTCCGACAGTCAATCTGACCTACTGCCAGAATGACCTGTTTAAGACTTATCAAAACTGAAATGTATTCTGAGCAAATTATAAGGACCAATTTCCTCCACCCACTGTAAGCCTAAACTGTTGGCAAAGAATTCTGCTTCCTATGCTGATAAATGGCTATAAGTCATTTCTTTATCATTACCTGCAATTCAGGCACACAAAAACAGCCACACCAACATCCCCAGTTAACTTATCTTTGGATTCATCTGTAAAAATGGTTACTGTATGATAATAACTTTCATTAATATACTGATGAACCAACAGACTCTCAGGCGAACCGAAACCGATCGTGTAACCTAAAATCAACTGAAGTCATTGGAGAAAACAAGGTGGGGTTACGGAGAAAGCTACAGTGGGACTTATTGTATCATCAAATGCACCCATATTCCCAGCGTGGTAAGAACCCAGCCACCCAAAACAAAAAACACTCTTCTTGTGATGTCCCCAACCGTCCTCCAGCACACCTTTAACAGGATGATCATTTCCTTGCCCCCGCAAATTAATCCAGTATGTTGACATCAACTTGAACCTCTGTAACTTTGAGGGCAATTGTCCCATTGCAATCAGTAAAGCCAAACCAGGAGACGACATTACTGCACCAGAACACAATTTTAAAGTCTGTAATTGTATCACATACAAACATTTTTAATTTGAAGATGAAGGTGATCCATAAGCCACACAGACATAATCAAGAACAGATCAAATTAAACAAATATAATTGGTCAACAAAGATTTTCATGTTGCACCCAAGAATACCCACATAGATGTCTGAGGAGATTTAAAGCTCCTTTACATTCATCAATTATTTTACTGATAGGTGCTTCCACGTCAGCTTATTATTCATCCACATACTGAGAAATCTTACCACTGACACTTCCACAAGATATTAATGACATAATTTAAAATCAAGTGCAAGTCTATTAATGCTGTTTGTAAACCACATAATGTGTTTTAACGACTAAAAGCTTAAAATCCTCATCAATCTGCCCACTGTTTGACCTATTAATTGTAAATTGCAATTAATACCTCTAATCCATAAAGCGACGTCATCTGTACATTGTGATTTACCCAGGGTATCCCATTTTCCCATCTCAGAGAAAATATCATTAATCATAATATTAAATAATGAACGGCTACAAATACTGCCTTATGGGATACCATTCTCTATCTCATAGAAACACCAACATAACATGCAGACCGGTACATGCACAGTCTGTCGAAATAAAAAACTCAGAAAAATTATACAATGTCCCCCTCACTCCTAATTTGATCAAAAGTCCTTTCTTCCATATCATTTCCCTTTTCAGTATCAAGAAATACTGATACTACAACATCTTTATTTAATTGTGTTTTCCGAATATCATCTTCCAAATCTAAAACTGAATCTAATGTCATTTCACCCTTCCAAAATCCACTCTAATAAAACACTTTATCACCACTCTTTCCAAAATATAACTCAAGCGCTTGATTACCATACATTCCATAAGTTTACATAAATGAGACATTCACGATATAGGCCCTTAACTAGAAGGATCAAATGAGGATCTGCCAGGTTTTAGAATAGGCACTACAATTTCCATTTTCCATGAGGAAAGTAGATGCACAATTCAAACATTTAATATTTTCACAAAAGCGAATTAGAAACAATTACAATTTCAAATATCACTCTTTCCTGGGAGCACCTGACCTGCATTATTAATAGACGTCTTAAATTCATACAAATAAATCTCTCCATCAGTGATACTATCATTACTACAGCTGACTTCCAGCACATCATTCCAGCACTGAAAAACATATCCCTACATTGCTTAACTTCTTCACTTAAATTATCCTGATTATGAATCTCAACAAATGACCCAGCCAGTAACACAACCTTCCCTGTTTCAGTAACAATCATTTTGCCCTCATTAATCAACACTGGAATATTATGATCCCCACAAATCCCCCCATTTTCTAAATCGTATCCCAAACAATTCCAAGTTTGATATCCCTTCCAATATTATCTCCATATAAACTCCAGTAAATCACCTACTTCCTCACAACGGCCTTTGCCCTTTTATTGTTAATAATGTAACTCGGAGACTGATGCACCATCACATAAAAATTCACATTTCTCCCAATTTGCTTCCTGTCCCGTTATAAATCCAAATCCAAACTCATAAAGACAGGAAGGCTGACTGACGTTCACATAAACTAATCACCCTCCGAGTTCCCATTTGAGCGACATGCACCACAGCCAATGACAGCAGGGGTCAGTGTTAAGTCTGAGCTACGATAGGCTGGTGGAAATCGGCCCATGATCAGCCCCTCCTCTTCCGCTCCATCGCCATGGCGGAGATCAGCGATTCGCTTCTGTCGGTGTCGCCGGCCTCGGCGCCCACAAGGACGGGTGTGATTCCCCTTCGCGCCTCGGTGGGTCTGTTTCGGCGACGTCTGTGGTGGCTGACGAAACATGCTTTGACAGGGAGCGAGCGAGGTCAATGACTACAACTCCCAGAAGGCCCCACTGATGACGTTGTGGTGTTCAGGGGTAAGGTATAAAAACAAAATGGAGGAAAATGTAATGCATTATGTTTTCTGTACTGTGTCGTGCCTTCAATAAAAAATTAAAAGAGAGATTCCAGCGAGAAATAGATAGAACATAGAACCATACAGCACGCTACAGGCCCTTCGGCCCACAATGTTGTGCCGACCCTTAAACTCTGCCTCCCTAAGGTTAAATTCCTCCATATACCTGTCTAACAGTCTCTTAAACTTCACTAGTGTATCTGCCTCCACCACTGACTCGGGCAGTGCATTCCAGGCACCAACCACTCTCTGAGTATAAAATCTTCCTCAAATATCCCCCTTGAACTTCCCTCCCCTTACCTTAAAGCCATGTCCTCTGGTATTGAGCAGTGGTGCCCTGGGGAAGAGGCGCTGGCTGTCCACTCTATCTGTTCCCCTTAATATCAACTATACCTCTATCATTTCTCCACTCATCATCCTCCTCTCCAGAGAGTAAAGCCCTAGCTCCCTTAATCTCTGATCATAATCCACACACTCTAAACCAGGCAGCATTCTGGTGAATCTACTCTGTACCCTTTCCAATGCTTCCACATCCTTCTTATAGTGAGGTGACCAGAACTGGACAGAGTACTCCCAAGTGTGGTCCAACAAGAGTTTCATAGAGCTGCATCATTACATCGCGACTCTTAAACTCTGTCCCTCGACTTATGAAAGATAACACCCCATAAGCTTTCTTAACTACTCTGTCTACCTGTGAGGCAACTTTCAGGGATATGTGGACATGAGCCAAAGTGGACATGAGCCAGTTTGTCCTTCCAAAGTGTACCACCTCACCCTTCTCCAGGTTGAACTCTATCTGCCACTTTTCAGCCCACTCCTGCATCCTATCAATGTCTCTCTGCAATCTTTGATAATCCTCTGCAATATCCACAACACCACCAACCTTTGTGTCTTCTGCAAACTTGCCAACCCATCCTTCTACCCCCACATCCAGGTTGTTAATAAAAATCACGAAAAGTAGGTGTCCCAGAACTGATCCTCGTGGGACACCACTAGTCACAACCCTCCAATCTGAATGTACTCCCTCCAGCACAACTCTCTGCTTTCTGCAGGCAAGCCAATTCTGAATCCACCTGGTCAAACATCCCTGGATCCCATGCCTTCTGTCTTTCTGAATAAGCCTACTGTGTGTAACCTTATCAAATGCATTACTAAAATCCATGTAGATTACATCCACTGCACAACCCTCATCTATCTGCCTGGTCACCTGCGAAAAGATCAGGCTTGTTAGACACGATCTGCCCTTCAGAAAGCCATGCTGACTGTCACTGATTAGACCATGATTCTCTAAATGCCAATAGATCCTATCTTTGTGAATCTTTTCCAACAGCTTTCCCACCACAGATGTAAGGCTCAATGGTCTATAATTATCCAGACTATCCCTACTACCCTTTTTGAACAAGTTGACAACATTCGCCTCCCTCCAATCCTCCGGTACCATTTTCCTGGACAATGAGGACATAATGATCCTAGCCAGAGGCTCAGCAATCTATTTCCTCGCCTCGGATGCAGAACTGGGAAGTGGCAGAGGGAGTTCAACACAGATGATGAGGTTCATTTCTGCAGGTCAAATCTGAACACAGAATATCATATTAATGGTGAGACTCTTGGCAGTGTGGAGGGTCAGAGAGATCTTGGTGTCTGTGTCCATACGACATTCAAAGCTGCTGCGAAGGTTGGCAGTGTTGTTAGGAAGGCGTCTGGTGTGATGGCCTTCATCAACCATGGGATTGAGTTCAAGAGCTGTGAGGTGATGTTGAAGCTATATTTCTCCTAATCTGTACATAAGTAATTGCAATAAGATGATGAGAGGCTTTGACCATGTGGATAACCAGAGGCATTTTCCCAGGCTTGAAGTGACTAACACGAGGGGACGTAGTTTTAAGCTGCTTGGAAGTCGGTACTGAGGGAATGTCAGGGTAAGTTTCTTACACAGAGAGTCGTGGGTGCATGGAATGCACTGCCTGCAGCGATGGTGGAGGTGGATACAATAGGATATTTTAAGAGACTCTTAGATAGGTACATGGAGCTTAGAAACATAGAGGGATATACGGTCAGGAAATCCTAGGCAGTCTCTAGAGTAGGTTACATGGTCGGTACAACATTGTGGGCTGAAGAGCCTGTAATGTGCTGTAGATTTCTGTGTTCTGTGTCAAAGACAGGCAGAGAGATTAGTTTAAATGGACAGGAGGACAGCATGGAAAGGTTGGGCCGAAAGGCCTGCGTTAGTGCCGTAAGGGAGGGGTTCTGTCCCAACCATCGACTCTATTCCCCTCAACAGATGCTGCCTGACTTGACAACGTTCTTGAAAAGTTGCATTCGGTTCCGCTTAGCATTCTGTACAAAGGATGTTTTGTGCTGGAAGAGTGCAGAGGAGATTCATCATGATTGAGGGGGCTTGTGTTCATAAGTCCATAAGACATAGGAACATAATTAGGCCATTCAGCCCATTGAGTCAGCCACCTTTCCATCATGGCTGATCCCAGATCTCATTCAATTCCAGATATCTGACCTCCTGTCATATCCTTTGATGCCCTGACTGATCAGGAAACAATCAACTTCCACCTTGAATATACCCACACACTCGGCCTCCACCGCGGTCTGTGGCAGAGCATTCCACAGATCCAATACTCTCTGGCTAATAAAAAAAAAATAAGCTGCTTAACTCTGTTTGAAAAGGTGGCCCCTCGACTTTGTGGCTGTGCCCCACCACAGGAAATACCTTCTCCACATCCACCTTATCCAGTCCTTTCAACATTCGGTAGGTTTCAATGAGATGCCCCCGCATTTTTCTGAGTTCCAGTGAGCACAGGGTCAAAGCTGCCAAGTGCTGCTCATATTTTAACCCCTTCATTCCCAAAATCATCTTTCTGAACCTCCTCTGGACTCTTTCCAATGACAACACATCCTATCTGAGATGTGGGGCCCAGCACTGTTGACAATACTCCAAGTGTGGCCTGACTAGTGTCTTATAAAGCCTCAGCATTATCTCTTTGCTGTTATATTCATGGGGCGAGATTGGACTGTGTTGATCTACAGGGGGATCTTGGAATCCAAGTTCATAACTCCCAGATAGTGGTTCCATTGTCAGGCAGTTACGTTGCAGTTGTATAAATCTCTAGTTTAACCACATCTGGAGAATTGCATTCGAATACAGGAATAATGCGGAGGTTTTGGATGGTGAGTGGAAGAGGCTTAACAGGATGCTGCCTGGATAAAGTGAGACCGGACAATCTCGGGTAATTTTCTCCGGAGTGGCAGAGGCTGAGGGAGGTCTGACAGACGTTTACAGGAATGTGAGAGTCACAGACAGAGTGGACAGCCAGGATTTTTTCTCTGAGGAGGAAATATCCAATGCCAGAGGGCATGAACTTCAGGAGAAAGGGGGAACACATCCTCATTGGTCCTTTTTGCACTATTGAAGTATTTTGTAATTTAGTGTAATTTTGTATCTTTTCTCTGCATAGCTGCTGTTAAACAAAAACAATTAGAAAACACAATGATGTTAAAAACCTGACTCAGAATGTTTAAAGGAGATTTGCGTTTCAAGTTTTGTTTTTCATTCCCATCGTGGTGGGCGTCTGGAGTGAATATCGGGTGGTGGTGGAGGCAGATGTGATAGAGGCTATTAGATCCCACGTGGATGTGAGGAGAATGGATGGATCTGTTCCTTGTGTAGGCGGAAGGGATTGGTTTAGTAAGGCATGAAGTGACCAGTTCAATTGGTTCAGAACAACACAGTGAGCAGAAGGGCCTGTTCAAGGACAAGTACAGCAAGCAGAGCAGGTAAACTGGATAATGTGATCCCACTCAGAGAACAGACTGTGACGACAGTGGATATATGCCGTCATCACAGTTCTCTCACCAAAGATACTTCACTGCTGGATAAAATGAAGTTTGTGATGTTTATAACCAATGTGGTGAATTGTACTGATCAGGCATCTCATCCTACCGAGTTAATTAAAATTATTGTGAAAGCTGCAGAAAGGTATCTTGGTGTAACTGGTGTTTTGTGGGAAGCTTTAAATGAAGATTTGTTGGGTGGGTATCTGTATCCCAGTCTACTTGTCAACATACATAATAGGATTAAAATATTGCAATGAAATGCGAGTACACTGATTTATAATGGACAAGACTTTAAGAAGTTCATTTCTGATTTTCCATTTCTTCGGATGTTATATCTGTTCAGGAAACCAGCACATTTTAGGTATTTTTTTCCTGTGCAGGATTATATTGTCGTTAGGCTTGACCGGTTAGTTGGTAGAGGGGTGGTGTTGTCAGTTTTATAAGGAAAGGGGCAGAGTATAGAGTTGTGAATGGGAATAAAATGTACGACAAACTTGCAGTAGAAATTCTTGATTCCACAGGTATGTATGTAATTTTCTTTAGTGAAAATATTAACTTTTTGAATTGTATTTGGAGCTTTAGCCATCCACTTTTCTCCTGGAAAATGGTTGTAGTAGTGCCCATTCTAAAACCTGGAGCTCCCCGTCTGATGCTCCTTGTTATACGCCAATACCATTAACGTCTCATTTATGTAAACTTGTGGAATGTATGGTAATCGAGCGTTTGAATTACATTTTTGATAAAAGAGCTGATTTCATGTTTTATCAGAGGGTTGTTCAGAAGGGTAGAAAACATTCGAATCAGTTTTGGGTTTGAAAGATCATATTAAGAAAGCACAGTTAAATAAAAATGTTGTAATAGCAATATTTTGTGATATTGAAAAAGCAAATGAAATTTATTGCAGGACGGACTTCTGATTAATTTTTGGAAATGCAATTGAGGGGACTATTGTACAATTTTTTCTGATTATTTTTATTTGGACGTCTTGTAAAGGTATGAGTGGGCAAGTACGACATAGAATTTATTTTTATGTTTGGAAGATGATATTAGTAAAGCCAGTTAAATATAGATGTTGTAACAGCAGTATTTTTACTATTCAAAAGGCAGATGGTATTTATGGAAGGAAAGTTTCTTTATGAAATTGTGTAAATACAAGTGGAGAGGCGATTATATAACTTTTTCTGAGTTGTTTGTATTGGACGTCTGATGTCAGGTATGGGTGGGCAAGTTATATTCGGGTTGTTATGAGATAGAGATTGGGATCCCACAAGGCAGTATTTATTATTTCATATTATAATTAACAATATTTTTCTCTGAGGTAGGTGGTGGATTGTGTAAATCACTATATGCAGATGATAGAAGTTTATGGATTAGAGGTAGAAATTTCAATTTTACTGTATATAGGATGCATTAGCAATTAGTGAGGTCAAACAGTCGGCAAACAGATGGGACAAGTTATGTGTTTTACAGACAAGATTAATGGACCTGCACTTGAATTGAAATGATATGGTCAAACTCCTTAAAAGGTGTCAGTGGTAAGATTTCCAGGCATGTGGACGGATAATAAGCTGACACGGAAGCACCGGACAAAAATAATTGATAAAATATGAAGGAACATTAAATATTCCCAGTTATCTCTGTGGGTATTCTAGGGTATGACATGAAAATATTTGTTGACCAATTTCATTTGTTTAATTGAATCTGTTCTTGATTATGGTTGTGGTTTATTGATCAGCTTCATCTTCAACTTTATTATGTTTGGTTGTGATACAAGCACAGGCTTTGAGATTGTGTTGTGGTGCAGTAAAGTTATCCCCTGTTTCGGCTTTACTGGTTGAAATTGTGGAGTTTGAATTTAATGTTAACATACTGGATTAATTTAAGGGGGAAGAAATGAGCATGCTGTTAACGGTGTGTTGGAGGACTGTTGGGAAATTCACAAGAAGAGTGTTTTTAGTTTTGGGTGCCTGGGTTCTTATCACACTTGAAATATGGGTTTGTTGGGTTATGCAAAACGTCCCACAGTCACATTCTCGGTAACCCCACCTTGTTTCTTTAAATGCCTTTATTTGATTATAGGATACAGGATTTAATGAAGTCTAATAATTCTGTTATGCCTGAGAATTTGTTGGTTCAGTATATATTAAGGAAACTATTGAGATAGTTTAACCATTTTTCCAGAAGGATCAAAATAGAATTTAACTGGGAATGTTGGTGTTGCTGTGTTATGCGTGAATTATAGGTAACAAGAAAAAAACAACCTACCAACCATTTATCAGGATTTCCAACAGAATCGCTTGCCATTATTTCATGCTTACAGTGGGTGGAGGAAACTTGTCCATGTAAAGTTGTAATTTGTTCAGATTCCCTTTCAGTTTTCAAGAGTCTTAAAACAGGTCATTCTCGCAGCAGGTCAGATTTACTGCTGGAAACTCATCAAACATTGTTTCGTATTCAAAGGATTGGATTCGGGGTGTGCACTGATTTGGGGTGCATGACGACACGGTGAGCAGTCGGGTCCTGAGGAGTTGGTGGACCAGAGGGATCTGGGAACACAGATTCATAATTACTTGAAAGTGGCGTCACAGGTAGATAGCGTCAAAATGAGAGCTTTTGGCACATTGGACTTTATCAATCAAAGTATTGAGTACATGAGATGGGATGTTATGTTGAAGTTGTATAAGACGTTGGTGAGGCCTAATCTGGAGTATTGTGTGTAGTTTCCTTACCGGCCTGAAGGAAAATTATGAACAACATTGAAAGAGTGCAGAGAAATTTACAATGCGTTTGCTGGGACTTGAGGACTCGAGCTTTAGGAAAAGCTGAGGACTTTATTGCCTTTAGTGTTGGAAAATGAAGGGGGATTTTGCAGATTTATACAAAATTATGAGTGTTGTTGGTTGACAGGGTAAATGCAGGCAGGATTTTTCCTCTGAGTTTGGGTGAGATGGGAACTGGAGGTCGCAATTTAAGGGTGAAAGGTGAAATATTTGTGAGAACCTGAGTGGGAATTCCTTCACTCAGAGGGTGGTGAGGGTGGGGGAAGAGCTGTCAGTGGAAGTTATGGATTTCACTGCAGAGAAGTTTGGATCGGTACATGGACGGGAGGGGTATTGAGGGCCATGGTCCAGCTGCGGTTATGGGACTCGGCAGAATAACAATTCGGTACGGACTAAATGGGAAAAAGGGTTTGTTTGTTTGTTATAGTGCCCTCTGACTCCAAATAATGTGTCGATGAAAGGGAATTGGTTGGGCCTGCTGACGGGAAGCAAACGATGTGCTTTCAGGATTTCCTGCTGGGGACAGAAGTGAATTGATACTGGACATCCATGGTCAAAGTGAGGAGATCAGAGCCGGGGATTTTAAAGTTGTTGAGGAGCAAGCAGACACACACCCACATGCACACACACACACACACAGACATACACACACACACACACACACACACACACACACACACTCCCTCCATATTCCCATTGCCCTTCACCCCGCTTCCCAAAAATTGCTCTTTCCTCCTCTTTGCCTCAAACTCTCCCCACTCTCCTGCCCCCATTTTTACCCCTTCCCACTCTCTCCACCTCCTCTTCCCTGATCCCTCAGCGTCTCTTTCTCTCCATCTCTTGTCTCCCACTCCCTCATCCTTTCTCTTCCTCCCCTCACCTATTTTCCTCTCTCCCACACTCTCTCTTTCTCTCTCTTCTCTCTTCATCCGTTCCCTTCCCCAGTGCCACACTCTTTCCTCCACACATTCCTCCCTACCCTACCCCCTCACTCCTCCCCTTCTTTCCCTTATTGTCTCTTTCTCCCTTTCTACCCAACACTTCCCCTGCCTCTCACCTTCACCCCAATTCCTCGTTTACTGCAGCTCATTTTCCCGGTCACTCTCCCGTCCCCACATCCCCCTCCCCGCACTGTGATGACGGTTGACTCGCACAGTGAATTGTCTGATGTTGTACAATTATTCGTTGTTGTACAATTATTCGTTGTTTGGGCATCGACAATGTTCTCTCGGGAAATGAAGGCTTGTGGTTTCCGGGAGAGGCCAGTTTGTTCCCTTTTTATGTGCTACAGAATAGGCGGGGGAGGGGAGTGTGGAGGAGAGAGAGAGAGAGAGAGAGAGAGATGGACTAAATCTCTTTCTCTCTGTCCTCCTCTCTTCATCAGTTCTCATCCCCACTGCCCCACACTTCCCTCCACACATTCCTCCCTAACCGACCCAGTCCGTGCTTTTTTTCTCTCCCTTATAGTCTCTTTCTCCCGTTCTGCCGAACGCTTCGCCTGCCTCTCACCTTCTCCCCAATTCCCCCTTTTCTGTCGCCCGCTTTCCCCGTCCCAACATCCCCCACCCCGCACTGTGATGACGGTTAACACGCACAGTGAATTATAGATGTTGTATAATTCTTCATAGTTTGGAAAGCAGCAACGTTCTCTCAGAGATGAAGGCTGTCATTTTGGAGTGTCGGTGAATTTGGGGGTGCACACTGCTTTGGGCGTTTGAGGGTGCACAGAGATTTAGGAGTATTTATGCCTGCGCAGAGATTTGGGGGTTCACACGGATTTGGGGAGTCCTTGGATTTCGGGGTGCAATCAATACCAAGGCTGATTCACTTTAAGGACAAATGCATTTCAAAATTTGAACTTTGTTCTTGCCATTAGGTTTGAGGTGGAGGCAGCTATCTTGTGACGTTTTTGAAATGATTCTTGCTCTGGGATAATCTAATGTGCATGTTAGTAGGTTTGGGGTGCGCACGGATCCGGGTATGTAGGTGGATTTGGGAGTGTCAGCAGGTTTTGGGTGCGCACGGATCTGGGTATGTAGGTGGATTTGGGAGTGTCGGCAGGTTTGGGGTGCGCACGGATTTGGGGATGCACACTGATTGGGGGATTAACTCTGAGTTGGGAGTTTGCGTGCGGGGTTGCGGAATTGCACAGATTTGGGAGTGCAGACAGATCTGCACAGATGGGAATCCCGGGTTTTGAAGTGTTTTCAATCTGGAGGTTGTTTCATTGATACACAGTTTAATAATAAATGCAACCTGAACTTCGACATCTGTTCTTGCTATATTTTGATGTTGGAGGCAGATATTTTAAGAACTGGTTGAAATGATTCTTGCTTTGGGATAATCTAATGTAGATGTGGAGGAGCCAGCGGGTTTGTAGTGCGCACAAGTCGGGCTACGTTGGTAGATTTGTGCCTGTTGGCAGGTTCGGGCTGAGCACGGAGTTAGGGGTGCACACAGATTTGAGGATTGCGCTGACTTAGAAATGTTTTGGCGAATATGGGGTGCACAGGGATTTGCGCAGACATAGGGGTTTCTCAGCGAATATGGGGGTGTCAATGGATTTGCGGGCACCCACTGACATCAAGGTGAGGATGGTTTGGGGAGTTGCGTAGATTTAAGGGGATGTCATCTAAAATATGGGGACTATGCATGTGGACGTGTGTTTCAAATTTAAACTTTGTTCTTGCTACTTTTCAGGAGGAGGTAGCTGTTTTGTGAACACAGTTCTTAAATATTCTCTCTTCGGCTGTCACTCAGAAACAAGCTCCGCCTTTCTTGACGTCACTCAGTCCAGCCTCTTAAATTGACACTCAGAGTTAAGAAAACAAGAGCTGGTAACAGATGTGTCGGTTGCTTTGGGGTGCACACTGACTTGAGGGTTGAATGTAGGTTTTTCGATGAGCACAGATTTGTGGGTGCACACCGATTTGCAGATATGTGAAGAGTGGGTGTGTTGGCGGATTCGGGGGTGAACACTGACTTGGGGGAACCGGTGGATTTCGAGGTGTTACAAATCTCAAGGTTTTTCCCTTTATACAGACTTCAATAATAAATGCAATATGAACTTTGACCTCTGTTTTTTTTTAACGGAGACAGCCATTCCGTGAAATGATTCTTGCACTTAATGTGTACGTGGGGCTGTGTGCCGATTTGGAGCTGTGACGAGTCTCAAGGCAAATTTACACTGGCAGCATATTCCATTGATCCCAACCTTTGTTGAGACAGCTGACTCCCACATACGGTTAAATATTAATTCAATAATGCAATCACAATCTGTCACTGTGGGGATTGCGCCGATCAGACGTTATCAGGTGATGAGCCGGTGAAATATCCGGTCACCTCTGTGCTTCAGTTCATTAATAAAGCCGCGTCCTGAGCACACGGCAGAGGCGGCCGCAATGTCTCCGTTCCGGGCTCCAGCTCCTCACATTCACCGCCTCATCTCCCAGGTGTTATTCCCGGGCGGATTGCCCCTTTGACCAGCAGCGGCGGAACATTGGGATAGTGTGGGTGGGGGGAGGGGCGCGTGGGGGGTCTGAGTGTAAATGGATCGTCCTGGAGAGTCGATACCTCACTGGGTCCGTCAGATGTCAGTCAAACAACTACTCCAGATGCCCCTCGCTCATTGGTCTGTGCATATGTCCATCTATTCCCATTCCCGCCCACCGAACTCGCAGCCTGACGTTCCCACAAAATGGCAACGGTCTAGTCAGATGCTGGTTGGCTAATCCACTGTCAATTACACGAGTCTCCGCCTTCCCCTTGAATGATTGGCTAACGTGAAGAACGAGGGCCGGGTTTGTATAAACGACAGTTGACACTCCACTAACTGTACTGGAGTGTGTTGTGGAGAATTGGGACATAAATCCCTCACTGCTTCCTCTTACAAATGAAACCTAAATAACCCCTCAAAAGTCCTATAGATTGTACGTAACGAAACACAATACCGTGAATTAAATTAAAATTACTGCCATTACTTCTGAAAACTTTTAAATGAAAACTAAACGACACAGAGTATTGTTTTCCAGCACGAACGAAGGAATAATGATGCATAGTGTGCCAAATTCTAAGTCGAGTCAATGTAATTCCTTATCTTCCTGTTTCACCCCCGATCTCCCGTAAACCCAACAGGTATGTATTCTGTAAAGGAGTCTCCTTTGATGTCCTTTATCCACCAGTCTCGATATAATTATTAACTTACCAACCCCTTAGCTTCTGATGTGCTAGTTGAAATTTTAACAGCTTTTGTAACTGAACCGCTGTGTGCAGGGCGCATAGGAATTGGACAAATTAACCAATACACTGCGTATGAAATAATGTTTGATGAGTAAATCTGTCCTTCTGCAAAATTACCTTTTTTAAGACTCAACAATCCCGAACAGGCATCTGAACAAATTATAACTTTACATGAACAAATTTTCACCACCCACTGTAAGCCTAAATTGAGGGAAACAAATTCTACTATATATACTGATAAATGGTTGGTAAATTGTTTCTTTATCGTTACCTGTAATTCATGCACATAAACAATTTGAGTTAAGTTATCTGTTGATTCCTCTGCAGCAATGTTTAACATATCTTTATAATTTTCCACATTATACTGACGAATCAACATTCTCAAGCAGAACAGAATCCTTAGTCTTCATTAAATCGTGTATCCTAAAAAGAATTGAGAAAATCAATGTGGGTTGCCAAGAACGCGACAGTGGGACATATTACATAATCCAACGAACTCATATTCCCAGCGTGATTAGAACACAGTCCCTGGACAACAAGCTGTGTGAACTGACAGCCAGAATCTCTCACCAGCGGGAAACAAAATAATGTAAAGTTTTGTGCTTCGTGGATCCCTGGTTGACGGAGGAGACACCGGACCACGCCAACGAACCCTCTGGGTTCTCCCTGTTCCCTGGGGACAGGTGGAAACCCCTCACTGGGAGGAGTAAAGGAGGTGGGGTATGCTTCATGGTCAACAATGCTTGGTGCAATCCCCAGAATATGCATGTGCTCTAATCCTTTGTTGCCCAGATGTGGAGCAGCTGTTTAGACCCTACTGGCTGCCCAGGGAGTTCACGGTGTTATCATCACAGCAGTGTACATTCCGCCCCAGACTGATACTGACCTGGCTGTCAAGGAACTGTACGAAACCCTCAACACGCTGAAGACTGCCCACCCAGAGGCTGCCTTCATTGTCGCCGTGACTTTAATCCAGCATCGCTGACTGAAGCCCCTCCGAAGTGTTGTCAGCACATCCAGGTGAGCGCTCGGGGAGCTAGCACACTCGACCTTTCCATAACGCTTACAAAGTGCTCCTCCGACCACACTTCAACAATCAGATCACTCTCTGATCCGGCTTCTGCCGATGTACAGGCAAAAGCTGAAACAAGAGGCGGCCATGGGTGATCCGCCCACTGTTGGTCCGACCAATCGGTCTTCGTGCTACAGGACTGCTTGGATGACATCAATTGGATTGTCTTCCATGATGAGGATGTGACCAAGTTCACGATGGGGTCACGTGCTTCACCTGAAAGTGCATCGAGAATGTTGTTCTCCAGAAATCGGTCAATGTCGTTTCTTCATCGTTACCTATAATCTAGGCACAGAAACAGCCACACCAACAATCCCAGTTAAATTATATTTTGATCCTTCTGAGACTTTATTAAATCGTGTATCCCAAGATCAATAAAGGCATTGAAAAAACAAGTTCGGGTTACCGGGAATGCCACAGTGGAACATATTGCATAATTCAACGAACCCACATTCCCAGCGTTATAAGAACCCAAGCACCCAAAACTATAACACTCTTCTTGTGATGTTCCCAACAGTTCTCCGACACACCTCTAACAGGATGATCATTTCTTTGCTCCTTCAAATTAATCCAGTACGTTAACATTAAATTCAATCTCCTTAAAATCAATCAGTAAACCTGAAACAGGAGACGACCTTACTGCACCACAACAGAATCTTAAAGCCTGTGCTTGTATCACAGCCAAACATTTGAAAGTTGGAGATGAAGCTGATCCATGAGCCACAGAATCAAGACAAGATCTAATGAAACAAATGTAAATGGTCAGCAGAGATTTTCATGTCGCTCCCGAAGAATATCCACAGAGACACCGAGAATATTTATTGCTCCTTTATATTTATCAATTATTTTACTGACACGGTGCTTCCATGTCAGCTCATTGTGCATCCACCTGCCCGGGAATCTCACCACTGACAAGTCTTCAAGAGTTTGATCAGATGATTTCAAATCAAGTGCAGGTCTATTAATCCTGTTTATAAAACACTCGACTTGTGTGTTTTGCCACTGAAAGCTTAAGTCCCATCTATTTGCCAACTGTTTAATTGCTAATGGCATCCCATATACAGTTATATTGACATTTCTACCTCTAATCCATAAACCTCCATCATCTGCAAATAGTGATTTACCCACCCCTGTACCTATCTCAGAGAAAATATTATTAATTATAATAAGAAATAATAAATACTGCCTTGTGGGATCCCAATCTCTATCTCAGAAACCTGTGTATAACTTGCCCACCGGCGCCTGCACAAAGCGTCTAAATTTAATAAAAGCCTCATAAAACTTTACAGTCGAACTTCCATAAATTAATCAAAAGGCCTGTGTAAAAGTGAGGAAATGGCATATAAGTAGCAAAAGTGAGTGGGAATTTGGATCATCGGGATGCTTTTAAAGTTCAACAAAAGGCAACTAAGAAGCCATAAGAATGGTAAAGGTGAAACACGAGAGCAAACTCGCCAATAATATAAAACAGGATACTATTTTTTTCAGCTACATAAGGAGCGAAAGGGAGATGAGAGCTGATATTGGACCACTGGAAAATGATGCTGGTGAGGTAGTAATGGGGGACAAAAAACGTCAGATGAACTTAATGAATACTTTGCATCATTCTTCACTGTGGAAGACACAGAAGGAGTGAGTGCCTTCGCTATTACAAAGGAAAAAGCGTGTGACTAACTTAAAGGTCTGAAGGTGGACAAGTCACCTGGAACAGATGGACGACAACCCAGAGTCCTGAGAAAAGCTGTTGAAGAGATACAGATGCATTGGTCACGGTCTTTCAAGGATCACTTGATTCTAGCATGGTCCCGGAGGATCGGAAAGTAGAAAATTACACTCTTTACGAAGGGAGGAAGGCAAAAGAAAGGAATTTCTAGGCCAGTCAGCCTGAGTTCCGTGGTTGGGGAAGTATTGTAATCATTTAACGAGGATGAGTTTCCGAGGTACTTGGAGACTGATGATAAAACAAGTTAATGTCAGCATGGTTTCTGTAAAAGGAAATCGTGCCTGACAAACCTGTTAGAGGCCAGTGAGGAAGTGAAAAGGAGGATGGACAAATGAGAGGCAGTTGATATCATTTACTTCGATTTTCAGAAGGCCTTTGATAAGGTACCACACATGAGGTTGCTGAAAAAGATAAAATCCTATGTTGTTACAGGAAAGATACTGGCATGGACAGAGGAATGTCTGACAGGCGGGAGGCAGCGGGTGGGAATAAAAGGGGCCTTTTCAGGCTGGCTGCCAGTGACTAGTGTTCCTCAGGGGTCAGTATTGGGACCGCTACTTTTCACATTGTGTATCAACGATTCAGATAATGGAATTGATGGCTTTGTGGCAAAGGTTGCGGATGATACAAAGATAGGTGCAGGGGAAGGGCGTGCTGAGGAAGCAATGCGATTGGAGCAGGACTTAGACAAATTTGAGGAATGGGCAAAAAAAAAGTGGCAGATTGAATACGGTGTTGGGAAATGTATGATAATGCATTTTGGTCAAAGGAATAATAGTGCCGACTATTATTTAAATGGGGAGAAAATTCAAACATCAGAGGTGCGGAGGGTGGGGAGTTCTCGTGCAAGAGTCCGAGAGGGTTATTTAACAGGTTGAGTCTGTGGTAAAGAATCAAAATAAAATGTTGGCTTTTTTTTGAAAGGGAATAGAATATTTTAATTAGGAAAATAATACTGAGACTTTATAGAACACAAGTCAGGTTGCATTTGTTTTGTCAACATTTTGGGTCCCATACCTCAGAAAAGAAGGGGCATCTCATTGAAACCTACCGAGGTTTGACGGGACGAGATAGGGTGAATGTGGAGAGGTTGTTTCTTACGGTGGGGCATCCAGACTAGAGGGAACAGCCTCAACATTGAGGGGAGATGTTTTGGAACAGAGGGAAGGAGGAATATTTTTAGCCAGAGAGTAGTGAACCGGTAGAATACCCCGCCACGGGCTGCGGTGGAAGCTGTCTGTGGGTATGTTTATGGCGGAAGCTGATCATTTCCTGATCGATAAGGCCATCAAAGGATATGGCGAGAAGGCAGGTGTATGGGGTTGAGTGGGATCCGGGATATAATAGAATAGCGGAGCAGAATCGATGGGCTGAACGGCCGCATTCTGCTCTTATGTCTTACGGTCTTTCCAAGATTCAACATGACCTCCCTTTTCCAGTCAGTACAGCCCCCATCTGTCCGATTTAAACTGTCTCGGTGCGGGTGGACTTTAGGACCCGGGGCATCTCAGGACCGAATTTGCGATGTTTCTGTTCTGTTGAGGGAGTTAAAATCAATGGATCAATAATTCTCATCTCGGGTTTATTTCACTCTCCGCACATTTATATTTACAGGGACATTACTCCTGACACTGGTCCCGGGACCCAGCCTGTTAACAGAACTGGAGTGGAATTGGAGCAGATTCTCAGCCACTTGTTTTCATCTCAAGTCCAGAAGAAAGGATGAAGTTTCCCCGTGAATTTATTCCCAGTGAAGGTGCGGAGATGGGACTTGGTCACCGCGTTGTAAAATGAAACTGTCCCGTACTCATAACTGAGATAAACTCCCACCCTCCCGGGATTGGGACCGGCAGGGAGACGGGGGTCAGGGGAGGTGGCAACACTGAACAAATCATAATTCAAGTCATAACCCTGTCCGATGACCCAGATCAGCCAGATCTTGGCGTCTGTGTCCACAGGACACTCGAAGCTGCTGCGTAGGTTGGCAGTGTTGTTAAGAAGGCGTATGGCGTAATGGGCTTCATCAACTGTGGGATTGATTTCAAGAGCTGTGAGGTGATGGAGTACTGTGTCCAATTCTGGTTACCTCACTACAGGATGGATGTGGATACTATAGAGTGAGTGCAGAGGAGATTTACAAGGGTGTTGCTTGGATTGGAGAGCATGCCTTATGATAATAGGTTGAGTGAACTTGGCCTTTACTCCCTGGTGCGCCGGAGGGTGAGAGGTGACCTGATACACGTGTATAAAATGATGAGAGGCACTGATTGTGTGGATTGCCAGAGGCTATTTCCCAGGACTGAAATGGCTAACACGAGGGGGGCACAATTTTAAGGTGCTTGGAAGTAGGTCCAATGGGGGTGTCAGAGGTAAGTGTTTCACACAGAAAGTGGTGGGGGCACGGAATGCATTGCGAAGATGGCAGAGGTGGATAGAATCGGGTCTTTTAAGAGACTCTTAGTTAGGTACATGGAGCTTAGAAAATAGAGAACTATACGGTAGGGAAGTTCTTGACAGTTTCTAGAGTATGTGACATAGTCGGCACATCATTGTGGGCCGAAAGGCCTGTAATGTGCTGTAGAAACTTTGTTCACTGCCAACGGCAAGATGCCGAACAGTGTTGCGGAGAGACAGTTCTTGGGATGCAAGTTTACAGCTCGTTGGATGTGGCTAAACGGTTCGATTAGGTGGTGAAGGAGGCTTATAGAATACCGGCTTTTATTCGTGAAGCACTGACTTCAAAAGCCAGGAGGTTATGTTGTAATTTATAACACTCTGGTCAGACCATGTCCGGAGTATTTATCTGAGGCTTCTGTGGTGCATATCTGGACAGTTCGGACGCAACATCCATGGTCGACTCTCTCCGACGGAGGCCTCACACACTCACATTGAGAAATATATAAATAACCAATGTCCCAGCACCCGACCCTGCGGTACACCACTTGTTCCAAACTTCCTTCAGAACAGAGATGAGGAGGAATTTCTTTAGAGTGGGGTGGTGGATGTGAGGCATTAATTGCCCTAATTCCTGTTATCGGTGGTTGCCGGCCTCTGCGTCCATAACGACAGGCGTAGTTCTTCTCCGACGTCACGGTGAATCTGTTCCAACAGATGTTTGTGATGGCTGAGGAATAGTGTTGAAGCAGGGAGCGAGTGAGAAGCTGAGACATTTGGACTACAACTGCCAGATGGCTCCGCGGCCCCGCATATTCGGCAGCTGAAGCTGACTGAGCGCGGTGCCCGATGGGAGCTGTAGTTCCGATGAAAAGCGGGTGTTTGTGACTTATGTGCAACCATTCTATCATTGAACAATTTGTGTCATTTGTCACTCTTTATGTAACCCGACAATTACATCGTGACAATGGGGCCTGTGCTGGCGGAGGGGAGAATCGGTGGTGCATCATGCTCAGTTTTGGAATCAGTGCACAGTCACAATCGAATCTCCTTTTGACTCCCGTCCTCCACGGCCGGTAACAAACGTCGTGAATCTTTACTGCGAATTCCAGGTTAATCACGTCCTTTCTGAGGCGGCCGGCCAGAGTTGCACAGTTCTCCAGCCGTGGTCTCACCGACACAGAACAATGACAGCAGGGAAACAGGCCCTTCTGCTCACTGTGTTGTTCTGAACCAATTGAACTGGTCACTTTATGTCTCACTAAACCAGCCCTCTCTGCCTACACAAGGTGCACATCCCCCCATTCTCCAACCATTCACGTGGTATCTAATAGCCTCTATCACATCTGCCTCCAACACCTCCCCTGGAATTCCTTCCAGACACCATCACTATGAGTCCAAAAAAAAACAAAAGTTGCAACACACATCTACTTTAAACACTCAGAGTCAAGTTGAACATTACAGTCTAATATAAGGTGTTTGTTTTACAGCAACAGTGTCATGAAAATTGAGAAAAATGCACTAAATTACAAATACACAAACATGGCAAAAAGGACCAGTGAAGTACTGTTCCCCGTTTCTGCTGAAGTGCGTGTCGTCTGGTAATAGACATTTCCTACTTGGAGACACAATACCGGCTGTCCACTCTGTCTGTGCTTCTCAGGTACCCATAAACTTCTGTAGGGCTTCCCACAGCCTCTCCCGTACAGAGCAAATTCCCCGAGACTGTCCAGTCTTATTTTATCCAGGCAGCATCTTGTTCAGCGTCTTCTAATTACCATCCAAAGCTTCTGCATTATTCCAGTATTAGAATGCAGTTCTCCAGATGTGGTTAAAATGGAGATTTTTAGAGTTGCAACATAACTGCCTGACACTGGAACCACTATCTGGGAGTTATGAACTCGGATTCCCTCTGTAGATCAGCCCATGAATACAGAAGCAAAGGGATAGCGTTGAGCCTTTATCAGGCACTAGTCACGCTGTACTTGGAGTGTCGTCAACATTCTTGTGCCCCGTATCTCAGAAAGGAAGTGCTGTCCTCGGAGAGAGTTCAGAGGAATTTCACCAGGATGATTCCAGGAATGAACAGGTTAACATACAAGAAGCATTTGGCAGCATTGCGCCTGTACTTACTGGAATTCAGAAGAATGCGGGGCGATCTCATTGAAACCTACCGACTGTTGAATGGACGAGATAGGGTTGATGTGGAGGGGATGTTTCCACTGGTGAGCGTATTCAGCACTAGAGGGCACAGTCTCAAAATTGAGGCGCAACCTTTCAGTACTTTTCTTGTTTTTACTGTCTCTGTCTCAGGAGACAGCTTATCCACTGATGTCTACAGCAAACCCACAGACTCTCAAAGCTGCCAGGGTTATAACTATTCCCATCCTGTTATCTGTAAAATCGCGATGCATTTCTCTCAGTTCCCCCGTCCCCAGCACATCTGATCTCAGGATGAGGCTTTTCATTCCAGAGCGAAGGAGATGTCCTCCTTTTTCAAGAAAGAGGTTTCCCTTCCTCCACCATCAACGCTGCCCTCAACCGCATCTCTTCCATACCGTGCACGTCTGCTCTGACCCCATCCTCCCGCCACCCTACCCGGGATAGGTTTCACCACCCCAACAGCCTCCCGCCACCCTACCCGGGATAGGTTTCACCACCCCAACAGCCTTCGCCACCAGCACAGAAATCAGACTGATCTCCCTCCTGGGGCTTATCCTCGGAAGCAGAGCAAATGCTACACCCGCCCCTACATCTCCTCCCTCTTTACCATTCAGGACCACAAGCAGTCCTTCCAGGTGAGGCGACGCTTCTCTGGTGAGGATGTTGGGATGGTGTACTGTGTCCGGTGCTCCTGCTGTTCCTCCTGTTTAACGCTGAGACCCGACGGAGGTTGGGAGACCGCTTCGCCGAGCACCTGTGCTTCGTCCGCCAGAAGATCCTCTACTATCGCGATAAGGCCCCATTCAGGTTAGTGGAACAAGACATTATATTCGGTCTGGGTTGCCTCCAATCTGATGTCATAATCATCGATTACTCGAATTTCTGGTAATGCCCCCCGCCCCCCCCGCCCTTCAACAGACCTCATCCCATTTTCCCTCTCTTATCTTACTCCTTGCCTGCCCATCGCCTCCCATCTGGGTCAACTTGCCCATCTGGTCCATCTGGGTCATCTGGGTCATCTGGGTCACATCTGGCCCATCTGGCCCATCTGGGCCACCTGGGTCACATCTGACCCATTTGGGTCATCTGCTCCATCTTGGTCATCTGGGTCACATCTGGCCCATCTGGGTCACATCTGGCCCATTTGTGTCATCTGGGTCACATCTGGCCCATCTAGGTCATCTGGCCCATCTGGCTGATCTGGGTCATCTGGGTCACATCTGGCCCATCAGGGTCATCTGGGTCATCTGGATCACATCTGGCCCATCTGGCTCATCTGGGCCATCTGTGTCACATCTGGCCCATGTGGGTCATCTGGGCCATCTGTGTCACATCTGGCCCATCTGGGTCATCTGGATCACATCTGGTCCATCTGGGTGATCTGGGTCATCTGGGTCACATCTGACCCATCTGGCTCATCGGGGCCATCTGTGTCACATCTAGCCCATCTGGGTCATCTGGGTCATCTCGATCAAATCTGGTCCATCTGGGTCATCTGTGTCACATCTGGCCCATCTGGCTCATCTGGGTCACATCTCGTCCATCTGGGTCATCTGGGTCATCTGGATCAAATCTGGTCCATCTGGGTCATCTGTGTCACATCTGGCCCATCTGGCTCATCTGGGTCACATCTAGTCCATCTGGGTCATCTGGGTCATCTGGGTCACATCTGGCCCATTTGTGTCATCTGGCCCATCTGGGTCATCTGGGTCACATCTGGCCCATCTGGGTCATGTGGGCCATCTGGGTCACATCTGGCCCATCTGGGTCATGTGGGCCATCTGGGTCACATCTGGCCCATCTGGGTCACGTGGGCCATCTGGGTCACATCTGAGTCTGTTGAGACTTCAGTTTTCTGCAAAGGAACAAAAAGTTCCTGAATTAAACTAAATGAAGCAGTCTGGATCCTGATTTGCGCCCTGTGACCGGCCTCTCAATGAGCTTGTGGGAGACGCTAATGGGATGAACAGTGACATCGGCGGGTTGCAACAGTCGTAGATCGGCCCCACACAGAAGAACAACCTGAACCAGGCCTGAAATTGTTCGGCGAGTGGGGGATGGTGGGAAATACAGAAAGGAACCGCAGAGGCTGCGTTCAGCTTCTGATGATTGAAAACATTTTCTGGACGGACTGCTGTGTATTCCGTGATATTTCATTACAACCCCCGGGGAGGTGTTCTTTGTGAAATAAATTCCAAGCTGTGAACTTGATCTCCACTTTGCTCTGCGAGCTCCGCCCCGATGCTGTCTGGCGTGGAATGAAATCAGCTTAAATATTTCTCAGAACAAAAGGACCCTATTCCTCTGAACTCGGCCCAAATCCTTTAATGGCTTTCTGAAATCACTTCTCTCAATATTTCTAGTCGCAGAGAACTTGGGTGAAATTTGAGTAAGCTTGGTGAAAGGAGAAAGTAAGGAGGCAGGAGAGACTGTGGTTGCTCGGCGGATAGGTCGCCTCGGGACTGACCCTGCGCCAATTTAACCCGTTCCATGCCGGATGTTCTCCATTTCTCCATCTGAATCCGGTCTCCTCCAGACATTGAACCCCGGGTCGCGTACAATAAATCTGTTCCAAGATTTTCTCAGGATTTCTCGATTCAGGGGAATTCACTAACATTCATTTATTAACTCTATCATTGAGAGATTATTGTATTTCCATCTTACATATATAGTTGTATGCGTTTGGTTTAATTGCAGCAGAAAGTACGCTCCCTGTACCTGAACAAGTGAGGGGAGTTTCAGCTGAAACTCTATCCATTTCAGGCAGTCTTTCTTACACAGAAGGCGGATCTCAGATTCTCGCAGAACCCAGGCTGGATCAAATTCATAGCCTGGGACTCGCTGAGCCAAACAGAGAAACTCCACCCCACTGGTTGCGGTGAAAGAAAACGATTTCCATGGAAATCCGGACAGAAAGGTTAACGCAGCCTGTTTGTTTCCTCTTTAGGGTTGCTACATGATCCCACTCCCGCCTCCTCCCGCTGTCAGACCCGTCCTGAGCCAGTGAGAGTTAGTGTGACCCGGACCGCGGCCGTCCAGCTCTACCCCGGCTCACCCGGCCCTGTCAATCTGATGAGCGACGGACACATCACAGCCGAGTGGCCTCGGGAGCAGCAGCTCCGACTCAACTCTCCGTACAGGGTGAGAACACCGGTGCAGGAACATTGTCGGTCACCCGGGTAGTCAGACTGATTTCCCCGGACCACACTGAAAACTGTCCGGTTACAACATCAGAGGTAAGTGTTGTCTATGATTCTGTACCAGTATTCAGCATTTACAGCGAGGCTCCGCTTCGGTCGGGATCGGGAGTGAATTTAGTGGGAGGAGGGAGTCCTGACGTGTTCATGTTAACGAGTCAGTTATTGTCCAAATGGATTCAGACAAACGAGGTCTTTGCCGTCAACCACAAATACTCTCCAGGGTTGTCTCTAACCAGTGCGAGCAGAAAGCATCTTTTACCCCGGTAGTGACATGCGAAATATCTCACCCGGCACCGATCTCTCTGAAACAAGAGAAGATCAGCAGATGCTGGAAATCCGAGAAGCAGACACAGAATGCCAAAAGAAGTCTGCAAACAGGGCAGCATCTATGGAAAAATAAAGTGCAGTCTCCTTGGAGTCTACAGGTAATGTTCTTTACATCGCGCCATGTAGCAGAAAGGTTTAAATAACATATTAAACTTCCTTCACATTTGAACACCAGTGTCTTGTCGAACCGGTCTGGATTTGATTTCAGCAGAACGGCCGCTCCCTGTTCAGAAGAATGTGCAAGGACAGTGCACGGACACAGAGACCCTGAACACCGTTTCTCACAGAACAACGAGCCGTGCCTTCCAAATCAGTCAATCGTTTGGCTCCTTCCCCTTTCCATTCCAGTCCTGATGAAGGGACTCGGTCCACAACATTGACTGTCCATGGATGCTTCCTGACCTGCTGAGTTCCTCCAGCATTGTGTGTTGCCATGGTTATGAGAGATCCACGTAGGACAGTGAGAGGGGCAACTTGTAAGACACGGCACACAGTATCCACGTTGCCATAATATTCTTGGGGAATTAAGGTGAGAATAATTCAGCTTCCGATGTTTTTTCCTATACTCATTCTACATGAAATGTTCCTTTGATTTCTCTAATTTTCTTCAACAGATCTCTTGTTTTTTTTTCCAATTTTGTTGGTTTCTTCAGCTTCAATGCAACGCTTCGTTAAGAGAGTTTCCTTATATGTTCTTGCTATCTTCTTGAACTTTGTCTACAGTTGGAAGAATTTGTTCCAATCTCCATTTACTCCCTGGAATGTAGGAGAGTGAGCAATGACCTTACAAAAGTGTTTTAAATTATCAAGGGCAGAGTAAAGGTCGCACTCTGTTTTATTTGTGTAATTTCAGGTCATTGCCAGCAGGCGGGGCTTTCTTCCACCCGGACGGCAAACAAGAGGATGACACTCAACCAAAGTCAGAATGGACACAGGTATGTTCATTGGGCTCATTGTCATTAAAGCTCTGTCCTTCTGGTACACGTGAGGTCAAATCACCAATAGTTCAGAGGAATAAACTTCATCGATTAAGGGGCAGAGAGAAAGTACCATCAAGCGGGGTCATTGATCTGACTGATAAAGCGACCTTGGGCACTGGAACAATTCACTAGCTCCAGCGCAGGTATCTAACAAGGAGATGGTCGAATCACTCCGCTACCATGAGGGTGTGGGCGGAACTCAGACAGGAATACAGCAGCGAGCAAGGTAACAGTCCAGGGAACAGACAGAATTTCTGTCAGTATTTGGTACATCCTGATGTGAGATATGCCTTCAACAGCCAGTGGTTGAAACAAATGTTGCTTTCTCTTTTGGAAGGGCAATGGTGAGTTCTCCCCGGATTTTCGGGTTGTTGCACAATGGAGGTGAGGATAGTTTCCCGGTGTCTGTTTCTGTGACCGAAATTTTAAATAGGGAATCAGGGGTGGGTGGTGGTGGCTACTGAAATGACATTGGCGAACAGGATTAAAGAAAAACAAAATGATAAGCAGAGAGGGCAGCGTACAAAATCTGGAGGAACTCAGCAGGTCAGGTAGTATTGTAGAAAGAAATTAACTATCGACGTTTCGGTTAGAGGCATCTTAATCGGAGAATTTGTTCATTGATTTCAGAGATGTCTTGGGCACATAAGAAAGAGTCAGGACTGGTGAAGCATTATTCTGGCTGAAGGTCTGTGACCAGTAGAGTCCGCAAGGTTCACTGTTTCACCATGCGCCGTGTGTGATGTAAATAAATCAATAATGAACTATGATGCAAAACTCCATGAGTGGAATGATTCGTCGATTTACAGAGTTGGCGGAGTTCACTAAATTTGGGACTGTTGTCAAAGTGTTGGTTCCAATTACAAACACTGTAGAAATATGAACAGAGAATCACCAGGTACAGGTAATTAGGGCAAATGTGAGAAGTTGCACTTTGGGAGGTCAAGTTCGCAACGATGTGCACGGTGAATGCGGGAAGCGTTAATAAGATTGATGTACGGACGGGTCTTGTGATGGATATACGCAGCTCCCTGAAAGTGGCAACACAGTTGGTAGTGTGCCAACGATAAGTTGAGGTATTTGTTACAGATGGGCAATAACTGGATGAACTTTGGTTAAGAGACATTTTCAGTTTTGTGCACAAATCTGGTAACCACATCACGAGAATGATATGAGTGTGTGGACAGGGTGCAGACGAGTTTCACCACAAATCCCAGAGGGAATATGCTTATGGTTAGAGGGTAAAGTTTAAGGGGGCTTTAGGATGCATGTTCTCCACAGAGAGTAATCAATGTCTGGAATGTGCTGCCGAGGGAGGGACTGGAAACAGATACCCAGCAGCATCTGAGAGGGCGGGAACAGACGGACATTGGCCATGTTCCTGAAGATGGGATTGGTTTAAACGGCATCGTGTTGGCATACGCATGGTGCACTCTACTATTTTATGTTCTGTGACTGACTACAGATCTGACTCTGCAATCTCCGCCTTCCTGTCAAATTCTGAGGATCACCACCTGTTCCGGTTTGACGAGATTCTACACGGAGCGACTGGAGCAGGCGATTGAGGAGGGCGTGGAGGGAGTCGGCTTCATGTTAACACATGATCATCATTTCAATGAGCGGGAGTATCACGTAAGTGGAAGGAACATAGATTCAGTGTAGATTCTACTGAATCAATCACAGACCGACAGAACAGGCACAACGGCACCATTGGGCTATGACAATCCTGCAATGCTTGGGGTTAACATCAAGAAAAGAGTTTACATCTGCGGAAACACTGAACCTATATTCACCAATACAATCCTCTATCCAATTGTCGGAACACATTCATTTTTAGACGGGTTAGGATACAGACAATGATTGACAGGTGACTTTAGTAAAATGTCACTTGACGGATATTGCAAGTGGATACGGGACCACTTTACATCACTGTTTTTGGTATCAGATCAGGTTCCCAGTGTTCAACCTTAATGCCTATTCACCAATCTGTGTTCTCCTGATGACCCACGGGATTCCCACAAATCAAATATATAGTGAGCTATTTCTCATCTCATTTCTCGAGTCTACTTTCACCCTGATTTGCATTTGACCAGGCCACACTGATTATCGTCTCTCATTTGAACTACTGACCCTTTTTTGATCAATATCCGAACATGCCTCATGTTTCTGTTACCTTCTGTTTCTTGTGACTATTCCAATCTGAGTTTGTAATTACTACAGCATATACTGTTAACACCTGGAAGTGCAGCATTAGAATAGCTAACACCGAATTACAAATGGTCCTTGTGCTACTGGAGTGCATTCACCTAATGCCACCCAGATTGAATTTTAGTGAAGAGCCACGCACCATACTGAACACCACATTCCACGTGAGGCAGCTGACAATTTCAATCCAAACCTCTTAATCAACATTACCACCAGTTGGCTTTGGTCTGTCACACAGGCACAATAGTTCTGAATTTGCTGTCTGCTCCTCACTGCCAATTCCCAGCCGTAGGCTGACACTGTTCCCCATCTCCCTCTGATCCCGGCAGGGAAGTGTAAACCTGCTGGGGATCACCAGCAGTTACCCCAGGGAAAATCAACAGCGACCCTGCCATACTTTGACCTACCCATAGTCATCAAACTTTACAGTACAGCAACAGACTCTTCTGCTCATCTCGTCCACACCGACCTATTACCAGCTTATTGACATTGATCTGAACTCGGTCTGGAGACGCACATAACTCCCCCATTGAATGAACTTATCCAAACAGATTGTAAATGTTCAAATCGAATGTACATCGACTAATTCCGATGGCAGCACGTTCCACGCCCTCAGCAACCTCTGAGTGAAAAAATTCCCCTTCATATTCTGGAGAAAGTTAGGACTAGAACCAGAGTTGAGATTTTTGATTGGAGAAAGGCTAACTTTGAGGAGATGCGAAAGGATTCAGAAGAAGTGGATTGGGACGGTTTGTTTCATGGGAAGGATGTAAAAGAGAAATGGAGATCGTTTAAAGGTGAAATTTTGAGGGTACAGAATCTTTATGTTCCTTTTAGGTTGAAAGGCAAGATTCAACGTTTGAGAGACACATGGGATGTTGGAAACGGTTAGGAGAAACAGAGATATCTAGAATAAATATAGGCAGCATAGAGTAAATGAGGTTTTCGAGGAATATAAAGAATGTAGGAAGAATCTTAAGAAAGAAATTAGAAAAGCTAAAAGAAGATACGAGGGTGCTTTAGCAAGTAAGGTTAAAATAAATCCGAAGGGTTTCTACAGTTATATTAATAGCAAAAGGATAGTGTGGGACAAAATTGGTCCCTTAGAGAATCAGAGTGGACAACTATGTGTAGAACCAAAAGAGATGGGGGAGGTTTTGAACAATTTCTTTTCTTCGGTATTCACTAAGTAGATGGATATTGAATTGTGTAAGGTAAGGGAAACAAGAGGGAAGTTATGGAAACTATGACGATTAAAGAGGAGGAAGTACTGGCGCCTTTAAGGAATATAAAAGTAGATAAATCTCTGGGTCCTGACAGGATATTCACTAGCAGGGACTCTGACAGAAATATTTCAAATCTCATTAGAAACGGGGATGTTACCGGTGGATTGGCGTATTGCTCATGCGTTTCAATTGTTTTAAAAGAGTTCTTAGAGTAAACCGAGCAATTACAGGCCTGTCAGTTTGACGTCAGTGGAGGGTAAATTAATGTAAAGTATTCTTAGACAAGGCCTTTGACAAGGTTCCGCACGGAAGGATAGTTAGGAAGGTTCAATCGTTAGGTATTAATATTGAAGAGGTAAAATGGAATCAACAGTGGCTGGATGGGAGATGCCAGAAAGTAGTGGTGGATAACTGTTTGTCAGGTTGGAGGCCGGTGATTAGTGGTGTGCCTCAGGGATCTGTATTGTGTACAATGTTGTTTGTCATATACATTAATGATCTGAATGTTGGGGTGGTAAATTGGATTAGTAAGTATGCAGATGATACTAAGGTAGATGGCGTTGTGGCTAATGAAGTAGGTTTTCAAAGTTTGCAGAGAGATTTAGGCCAGTTAGAAGAGTAGTCTGTACGATGGCAGATGGAGTTTAATGCTGGTAAGTGTGAGGTGCTAGATTTTGGTAGGAATAATCCAAATTGGACATACATGGTTAATGGTAGGTCATTGAAGAATGGAGTAGAACAGAGTGATCTAGGAATAATGGTGCATAATGAAGGTGGAAACTCACGTGGATAGGATGGTGAAGAAAGCTTTTGGTATGTTGGCCTTTATAAATCAGAACATTGAGTATAGGAGTTGGGATGTAATTTTAAAATTGTACAAGGCCACATTTGGAGTATTGTGTACAGTTCTGGTCACCTAATTATAGGACAGATGTCAACAAAATATGAGAGAGTACAGAGAAGATTTACCTTAATGTTACCTGGGTTTCAGCACCTTAGTTACAGGGAAAAGCTGAACAAATTAGGTCTTTATTCTTTGGAGCGTACAAGGTTGAGGGGGAACTTGATAGACATATTTTAAATAATAAGGGGATAGATCGAGTTGACGCGGATAGGCTTTTTCCATTGAGAGCAGGGGAGATTCAAACAAGAGGACATGAGTTGTGAGATAGGGGCAAATGTTTAAGGGTAACACGAGGGGGAACTTCTTGACTCGGAGAATGGTAGCATGAAACGAGATTTCAGTAGAAGTGGTAGAGCAAGATCGGTATTGTCATTTAAAGTAAAATTGGATAGGTATATGGGCAGACAAGGAATGGAGGGTTATGGGCTGAGTGCGGGACAGTGAGACTAGGTGAGGGTAAGCTTTCGGCACGGACTAGAAGGGTCGAGATGTCCAGTTTCCGTGCTGCAATTGTTATATAGTTATTTTGCCTTTCATCTGTCATCGTTACCCCATGACCTCTAATTCCAGTCCCACCCAACCTCAGTTGTAAATGCCTTTTCGCACTTGCTCTGTCTATGCCTTTAATGAACTTGTATACCTCTATCACATCTCTCCTGGTTCTCCTACATTCCATGCAATAATTTCCTAACCTATTTACACTTTCCCTCGATCGCAGATGCTCAAGTCCAGACAACAATCTTTAAATGTGTTCTGCACACGTTCAATTTTATTGATATCCTTTCGAGAGGTAGGTGCACAAATTGCTTCAAATTAGCCTGTGCTACATCAATTTCGACATGATATCCCAACTTCTGTATTCAATATTTTGATTTATGAAGACCCATGTCCTAAAGGCTTTACAACGCCATCTAACTTCGACAACACTTTCAAGAGATTTTTCATCTGAATTCCCAGACACTTCAGTTTCACCGCACTGTTCAATGTCCTACCTCTCAATGTCTTAGTGTTATCGTGGTTTATCCTCAAAAAGTACAACACCTCACACGTGTCTTCATTAAATTCTGTCTCCCAATCTACATTCCACAATTTCTAAACTGTTCAACGTCCCACTGCAATCTCTGACCACCTTTCTCGCTGTCACTGCCTTGGTGTCATCCAGATTTGCTGACCCAGTTTAGAACGTTATCATCCAGAGCGTTGATACATATGACAGGCAACAACAAGATCCCTGCCGCACACCTCTAGTCATAGAGTCAGAGAAGCAAGTCTCTGCTGCCACTCTTAGCTTCTCTCGTGAATCCAATATCTAAACTAGCATACTCTCATGTCATGAATGCCAAGCGACTTAAATCTTATTGACAAAGCTCCCATGATGGACTTTGTCAATGGCCTCGCCTGAAATCCCTGTAGACATCATCCACTAACTTGTTTTCATGACTTGCTTGTAAATTCCTCGAGAAGCTATAAGGTTGGTTAAATGGGATCTACTAGGCACAAATCCGTGTTGACTATCCCTAATCAATCCTTGCCCATCCAAATGCTCATATTCAGTCCCTTAGAGTACCTGCCGGTAACTTTCCCATCACTGGTGTCAGTCTCACCAGCCTGTAATTCCCTGGCTTATTCTTACAGACTTTCAAGTAGCAGAACAACATTACCTATCCTCCAATACTTCCGCATCAAACATTTAAAATATCTTTACTGAAGCACCTGCAATCTCTGTTTAGCCTCAAACGAGGGACAAAGCAAAGCCCCAGGGATGTATCTGCCCTAACCTGCTTGAAGACAGTAAATATCTCCTCCTCTGTAATCTGTATAGAGTCCGCGATCTCACTGCTGATTTGCCTCACTCTAACTACTCTATATGCCTGCTGACTAAATATAAATGCAAAAGATTAATTTAAAATCTTCCCCACTTTTTCTCATCTTCATGCATAAAGGCCCACTCTGAACTTCAAGAGGACCAATTTTGTTCTGAATATATTTGATGAAGAGTTTGGTATTCTCCTTTCCCTTGTCTGTTAGCGCAAACTCATGCCGTACTTTAGCCCTCTTGATTTCTTACTTTAGTAACTCTTGCATTTCTTTTACTCATCAAGTGCCTCATCTGATCCCTCGAACCTGTACTTATGATGCGCTCGGGGCCTCAATATCTCTCAAAAACCTAGGTTCCCAGAATATGTTACCCTTGCCTTTTATTCTGTCAGTAAGATTCAATCTGTACTTGTGGTCATTCATGCATTCAAACTTTGTACTCTCAAAATATCAGTTTTGGAAGCCTCACACCTACCAAACACATCTGATACCAGAAAACAACCAGTCCCAATCCCTTTCGTCAGATCCCTTCCGATGCTACTGAAGTTGACCTTTCTCCAATTTGGATTCTTAACCCGAGGGGCAGACACATCCTTGCCCATAATGATCTTTAAACTAATGGCATTTTGATCAGCAGATCCCTGCACACATGCTTGTCGCCTGCCGTATCTTGTACCCTGATAGAATTCCAGTATGTGCTGTTTACAGGCACGACGGCAATGTATTGATTATGGAAACTTCCCTGGACATATTTGACATACACAATCCCATCGGGCCCTTTAAAATGTGGATGTCACAGCCAATAAATGGACAGTTAACAGTACCTACCATCAGAAGCCGATGTTTCTTGCAACTGTCTGTAATCCTTCTGAAAATTTGATCCTCTAAGTCCCAGTAACTATTGGGTGATGCACTATGTCATCCCATTAACCTGGTTGTTCCTCTCTTATTGCTCAGTTTCACCCATGTAGGCTCAATAGATGAGCTCTCCAGTCTGTCCAGTCTGAGCAATGCAGTGATATTTTCCCTTAAGCGACCGCTCCTTCTGTAATCCGGCCCGGTCTGTTGAATCATGTCTAACGCTACAGAACCCTGGAATGCTGAAAAGCCAGTCCTCACCAAGTCCAACCGAATCACATCAATAGTCGCCATCCTGTAATTCAATGTGCTGATCCATGCGTGAAGCTCATCTTCCTTTCCTACAACACTCTTTAGATTGAAATAGTACGGATTTCGGAAAAAAAATAGCTTCACGATGCTCATCCTTTAGCTTCGTGACTTTCCCACACAACCGCTGCATTATCCACTCCGGTTCTTCGTTCCCCTGCTCATGTTTAACGCATCCCCACTCCCTATGCAGCGCTAACAAACCTTCCCCCATGGGAACCAGTCCCCCTCCAATTCGAGTGCAAAACCATCACGTCTGTCCAAGTCCCAAATTCCTTGGAAGGGAGCCCGATCATCCCAACATCTGAAGCACTCAGTCATGCACCATCTCATCAGCCACACGTTAGACTGTATTATCGTCCTACCTCAGGCCTCACTAGTACCTGGTGCGGATAGCAATCTTGAGCACACAACCCTGGGGGTCCTGCCCTTTGGCTTAGCATCCATGAACTCACATTGCAGGAGCTCCTCACTCTTCCTGCTCTTACGTCATCCGGCGAATCACCTTGCCGTTAAGAAAGTTTCAGACTCGATGCGAGAGGTCCCCGAGCTTGACAACACACCATCCAGAAATCTTGTTGTCGGCAACAGAATCCCCAGTCTGTTTTCCTAACCGCAGAATTCCCCCTGTTAATGCAGCTCACTCTTCTCAGTCCTTCTGAGTCACAAAACCAAACTCAGTGCCAGAGGTATAATCGACATGGCTTTTCTCTTCTAGGTCATACCCGGAAACAGAAAATTTGTTCTGTTATAGAGGGGTTCTCTGCAGTGACATATTCTGATTTACCCCTCTTGACAGTCACCCACTTACCTGAGTCCTGCCCCTTGTGTATAGCTCCATCCCTGTACATCCTGTCAGTCAACCTCTCAGCCTCCTGAATGATCCCGGTTTCATCCAGCTCCAGCTCCAGTTCCTTAACACAGTCTGTAATAAGCTGCAGTCGGATGCACTTCTTCCAGTTGTACTTGTCAGGAACACTGGATTTCTCCTTGTCTTGCCACATCCTGTAGGAAGAACATTCCACTATCCTGCCTGGCAATCCCACTGTTCAAACAGTAAAAACGGGAGCTAAAATATTACCCAAATTCTAGCTAAAGCCTCACTGGACCGTCTCTGACACGAAGCCTCAATTCAACACACTATCTCTGGCTCACTCACCCTATGTCTGCTCCGCTTAAACATTGCTAAGTGATAATTACTGCACAATCTGTGGCTCAGAATGTCCGGACTGACACCTCTCGCTTCTTTAAATTCTTTCTCCCGCTATGAACACTTCAATGACTGTTAGCGATCGGTGTCGAGCAGAAAGTGCTGGGACAGTCCATGCTCAGGGTAGATTTGTACCCATCCCTCCGCTCCTCAATATATTCCCCATTGTTCATTACAGAGCGTGACTGAGCTCGCGGAGAAGGGAAACCGAGCGGGCGCTTCCAAACTCCTCCTGGATCTGGTGATGGAGAAGGGCACCGGAGCCCGGAGGGTGATGTGGGAATCCTTTGTGAAACTACATCATCATTTACCGAAGCTGAGCAGAATATTGAATGAAATACGGGAACGTGGTACGGTGAACAATACACTATGTGTTACAGATGTAAATGCTAATGAATTTACAGTATTACAAAGAACAGACTTCATGCAGGTTAATCTATTTGGACAGGTGACGGCCAGTTCGCCCACATGGACACTGAGCGGGGTTTATCTGAAGTGCCCACGCGTCTGAAAGGTAAGCGAAGGAACGGAGATCTCAAAGTCTTTCTTTCACTCTGAGAGTCTGAATATATCTTTAGTGATATGATTAGAGACTGTCTAAACATGGGAGACATTTTTGTTGCAGTGGCTGGAGGACATGTAACCATCTGTAATTTTCAGAACACTTTGTACCGTCCGGGTCCTCGGCTGTGCACCTGGAGACATCTATGAAATTTAACCCCATACTCAACCCCATACACCTGCCTTCTCAATATATCTTTTGATGCCCTGACCAATCAAGACCTTCTGCCATAAATATACCCATGGACACGGCCTCCACTGCAGTCTGTGGCACAGCATTCCAGCATTCACTACTCCTTGGCAACAATAATCCTCCTTACCTGTCGTAAAGGCTTGCCTCTCAATTTTGATGTTGTGCCTTTCAGTTCTGGATACGCCCACCACAGAAAACATCCTGTCCATATCCACGCTATCTGGCTTTTTCAACATTCAGTTGGTTTCAAAGAGAATCCCAACCACCACCCCCCACCCCCGCATTCCGCTAAATTCCAGTGATTACAGGCCCAAAGTTGCCAAGACGCCCCTCATATGTTAACCCCCCTCCCCCATTCCCAGAATCATCATCGTGAATCTCCTCTGGACTCTCTGCAATGACAGCACATCCAGTTTGAGATATGGGTTCCACCATTATTGACAATACTCCAGGTGTGGCCTGACTACAGTCTTATAAAGGCTCAGCATTATCTCCTTGTTTTTATATTCGATTCCCTTTGAAATAAATGCCAACATTGCATTTGCCTACTTTGCTACAGACTCGACCTGTAAATGAACCTTCTGTGAATCTTGCTGGAGGACTCCTAAGTTCCTCTGCACCTCTGGTGTTTGGCCCTTCCTCCCATTGAGATAATGGTCCGCACTATTGTTCCTTTAACCAAAATGCATTTTCATACATTTCCCAACACTCTATTTCATCTGCTACTTTTTTGCCCATTCTTCCAATTTGTCTTCTTTCTGGTACAATCGCATTGCTTCCTCAGCACTACCTATCCCTCCACCTATCTTTATATCATCTGCAAACTTTGCCACAAAGGCATCAATTCCGTTATCTAAATCATTGATCAAACAATGTGAAAAACTGCGGTCCCAATACTGACCCTGAAGAACACCACTGGTCACAGGCAACAAACCAGAAAAGGCCCCTTTTCTTCCCACTCGCAGTATCCTGTCTGTCAGCCATTCCTCTATCCATGCCAGTATCTTTCCTGTAAAGCAATAGGACTTTATCCTGTTCAGCAGTCTCATATGTGGCACCTTATAAAATGCCTTCTAAAAATCCAAGTAAATGGCACCCACTGACTCTCCTTTGTTCACCATTCCTGTTATTTCCTCGAAGAACCGATTTACCAGGCATGATTTCCCTTTACAGAAACCGTCCTGACTTTGACTTATCTTGTCATTAGTCTCTAGGTACCTCGAAACCTCAACCTTAATAAGAGATTCCAACATTTTCCCAACCATCGAGGTTTGGTTAACTGGCCTATAATGTCCCTTCTTTTGCCTTCCACTCTTGTTAAAGACTGGAGTGATATTTGCAATCCTCCAGTCCTCCGGGACCATGTCAGAATTAAGTGAATTTTGAAAGATCATGACCAATGCATCGGTTATCTCTCCAGAAACCGCTCTCAGGTCTCTGGCACGTAATCCATCATGCCCTGGTGACTTATCCAACTTAAGACCTTTTCGTATGCCGAGTACTTTTTCTTTTGTAATAGCAATGACACTCAATGCTACTGCCTGCTACTTAAGGACCACTGCACACTGCTAACGTCTTCCATAGTGAAGACATATGCAAAGTACCCATTAAGTTTATCTGAAATTTCTTTGTCCCCAATTACTATCTCACCAACATCGTTTCTAATGGTTCAATATGAACTCTCAACTCACTTTTACTCTTTATATTACTGAGAAAATGTTTATTATCCTGCTTTATATTATTGGCTTGCTTGCCCTCATGTATCATCTTTTCCCTTCCTATAGCTTGTTAAGTTGCCTTGTGTTAGATTTTAAAACGTTTACTTTCATCCAAATTTCCCTCACTTTTGAAACCTTATATATGCCCTTTCCTTGGCTTTATGCAGTCTTTAACTTTCTTTGTCAATCACCGTTTCCTACCCCTGCCGCTTAAGAACGTCTTCGTCTGTGGACCCTATCTATGCTGCACCTTGTGAACTATTCCCAGAATCTTCAGCCATCTATGTTCTGCCGTTATTCCAGCTAGTATCCTTTCTAATCCACCTGGCAGAGCTCCTCTCTCATGTCTCTGTAATTCGCTTTATAGCATTGCGCTACTGATATATGTAAGCTATGCTTCTCACTCTCAAATTGCTGTTTGAATTCCATCATTTTGTTATCACTGCCTCCTAAGGTTCCTTTGCATTAAGCTACCTATTAACATCTTGGTTATTACACAACACCCAATCTAAGATAGCTTTTTCCTGAGTAGTCGCAAGCACAAGATACTCTGCAAAGCTATCACGCTGGTATTCAATAAATTCCCTCTCTTGCGAGCCAACACTTTAAATATGCTTGATTTTCCTATTCCCCTTGCATATTGAAGTCCTCCATTACAATAGTGTCATTACCATTATTACATGCCTCTTCCAGCTCCTTTTTCAATCTCAACCCCTCCTCTTGGCTACTATTGTGAGGCCTATATATAATTCTCATCATGTTTATTTTCAACTTTGCAATTTCACATCTTCACCCACAAAGATTAAACAAGGATTAAACCCCATATCACGTCTTTCTAAAGATGTAATTCCATCACGAATCAACAGAGCCACACTACCGCCTGAGTCGCCCTGCCTGTCCTTCGATACAAAGTATGTCCTGTGGTCTTGAGGTCCCAACTATGGCCACGACTCAGTGACGCCCACAAAATCAAAGCGCCCAATATATAATTGCACCAAGGGTTCGTCCGCCTTGGTCCGAATGCTACGCGCATTAAATACAACGCATTCAGTTCTGCATCTGCGCCCTTTTGAATTTTACCTGTGTGGTGCATTTCAACACTTCGATCTGTCTGCATTTCAACCCAATCATGAGCTTCTCCTTCCTTACATTCATGTTACACCTATCATCTACTCTTAAGCTTCTTGGCGCACCCTCAGCTCTATCATCCTGGTTCCCACACCGCTGCCATGTTAAAACACTCCCAACAGCTCCAGTAAATCTGTCCGCAGTAATATTGGTCCCCCTCGTATTCGTGCAACCCATCCATTTTGGACAGGGCACGCCTTTCCCAGAGGTTTTCCTAATTATCCAAAAGCCTGAATCACTGCCCCCCGCTGCAATTCTTCAGCCGCGCATTTATCTGCCGCCTCATTCTATTCCTACGTTCACTATCGTGTGAAACAGACAACAATCCCGAGATTACGATGAGTTCCAGCTTCTCAGCTTCCTTCACGACCACCTCCTCTTTTTTCTTCCAGTGTCATTGATACCAATATGCGCCATGACCGCTGGCTGCGCACCCTCTCTTTTCAGCATATTGTGGACGTGCCCAGAAACATTTCGGATCCTGGCCCCTGGGAGACAAAGTGCCATCTGTGTCCCTTTTAATGTCCACAGAATCGCCTACCTGTCCCTCTGACTATAGAGTCCCCTATTACTGCTGCCATCCTTTTCAGTTCCTACTGTACTGGGAAACATCAGGGAATTCCCTGAATTCATGTACAAGTTCCCTGGAGCAGAGGAGACTGTAGAGGTGTGGTAGGTGTGTATAGCCTGCGTTCATGTACCAGCTCCTCGGAGAATAAGAGACTATAGAGTAGAGCGGGGTGTGTTACATCGCGACTGGTTCAGCCTGGAAAATGAAACAAAAATAATGTTCCTTTTCTGTGGGTCAGTACTGACTGTTTAAACTTAAATGATTGTCAAAAGTATCGGGTCCATTATGAAACATAGAAACATTGAAAACCTGCAGAACAATACAGGCCTTTCGGCCCACAGATCTATGTCGAAAATGTCCCCACCTGAGAAAGTACCTAGGGTTACCCATAGTCCTCTATTTCTCTGAGCTCTATTTACCTGTCCAGGTTCTCTTAACAGACCTTATCATATCCACCTCCACCACCATCGCCGACAGCCTATTCCACGCACTCACCACTCTCCGTGTAATAAAGTTAACCCTGACATCTCCTCTGTACCTACATCCAATCACCGTAAAACTGTGCCCTCTCATGCTAGCAATTTCAGCCCTGGGAAAAAAGCCTCTGACTCTCTACGTGATCAGTGCCTCTCATCACCTTATACACCTCTATCAGATCACCTCACATCCTCTGTCACTCCAAGCAGAAAAGGCCGAGTTCACACAACCTATTCTCATAAGGCATGCTCCCTGGTCCAGGCAACATCCTCGTAAATCTCCCCTGCACCCTTTCTATGTGTTCAACATCCTTCCTGCAGTGACGCGGCCAGAATTGAGCAAGGCATTGCAAATGAAGACTGACCATGTTCCTGTATATCTGCAGCATTACCTCTCGGCTCCTAAACTCAGTTCCACGGTGTTCGAAAGCCAATGCACCGCATGCTTTCTTAAACACAGAGTCAACCTGCGCAGCAGCTTTGAGTGTCTTAAGAATTTAGTCGCCACACTGCCAAGAGTCTTTCCATTAATGCTATATTCTGCCATCATATTTGACCTACCAAAATGAACCTCTTCACACTTAACTGGATTGACCTCCATCTGCCACTTCTCAGCCCAGTTTTGCATCCTATTAATGTCCTGCTGTACCCTTTGACATCACTCCACAACATTGACAACACCTCCAACCTTTGTGTCATCAGCAAATCTATTAACACATAATGCACGGTGTGTTACACCGTGACACGCTCGGCTGCGAAATGAAAACTCTGTGGCTCAGTCCTGACAGCTTAAACCGAAAGGACTATCAGCAACATCAGATCCGTTATGAGAAAAAAATGAACTAAATTGTCCATTGCCCCCCTCCACTGTTACCCTCTGCAGTGTTGCACAGTTCAACAGAAGCTGAGCAGTGAATCCACCCGCTCCACACAACACTCTCCTCTCCAGAATCACGTGTGCACTTGGTGCTCGGTGGAACACCGGGGAATCAGGAGATTACAAACGGAGGGGCGAGTGGACGCTTTAATAGCGAAAGTAAATCAGATCAGAAATGTTTCTGTGCCATCAGTCATTTTCAGACACTCTGTCTCTGAGCTCCAAACAATCTCTTCAATAAGTTTTCTTTTTGAGGAAATACGCGATTGTTCCATGTTCATCAGATCAGGCATTGACAGCCTATTTCCTCAGATGTTCGACAGAAACGCATGGAGACTCTGCGGGAACAAACTGAAAAACTAAGAGTGAACACGATCCTGATGAGGGAGAAGGTGAAGGTTTTCAAGCTGGTTGATCGATACGCTGAGCTCACGGTCATTTCTACTGTTCGAGATCGGACACTGGTGGAACATGAACTGCTGTCAAGAGGCAGAGACAACGAGCAGTGGGGACAGAAACATCTCTGCAAAGACTTGGAGAAAATCCACATTGCTCATCTGTTTCAGAATCGTTACTCACATAGTTTTCGGGAAGAAATGAAAAGAACTTCAGGATGTTCGGCAGCAGTGGCCGGAGTCCCGGGGATCGGGAAAACAACAATGGTACAAAAGATTGTTTATGACTGGTCCACAGGGAAAATATACGAACAATTCCATTTTGTATTCTTTTTCAAATTCCGAGATTTAAACTCCATTAATTGTAGAATAAATCTGAGGGAATTGATTCTGGATCAATATCCTTACTTTGGGAATGTACTGAGAGAGGTGTGGAAGAACCCAGAGGGTTTACTGTTTATTTGTGATGGTTTTTGATGAATTCAAACACAGACTCGATTTTGCTGACAGTCGGAGGGACACAGAACCCAAGCACCAGTGCCCAGATCCCGAGTGGTGGTGTGAAGTGTCGGACATTGTGTACAGTTTAATCCAACACAAGCTGCTCCCAGGGTGTTCAGTTCTGGTGACCACCCGCCCTACTGCGTTACATTTATTGGAAAAGTCAGAGATCAGCATCTGGGCTGAAATCCTGGGATTTGTTGGTGAGGAACGGAAGGAATATTTCATGAGATATTTTGATGATCAGACGGTGGCAGAAGCTGTTTTCAAATACGTGAAGGAGAACGAGATCCTGTACACCATGAGCTACAACCCCTCCTACTGTTGGATCCTCGCTCTGGCACTGGGCCCCTTCTTCACACAAAGAGTCAGGGACCCGCAGCGAGTTCCCAAGACCATCAGCTAACTCTATTCCTACTATATCTACAACATCCTGAAAAACCACGGCCGTGAAATTGAGAACCCCCGTGAAGTGTTACTCAGGGTTGGCCAGATGGCCTTCAGAGGAGTGTCCGAGAAGAAGATTGTGTTTACGGGTGAAGATTTGATCAACTACAATCTGCAGCCTTCCCAGTTCCTGTCCATGTTCCTGATGGAGCTTTTGGAGAGAGAAGATTCTGCCCGGAGCGTGGTGTACACATTCCCACACCTCACCATCCAAGAGTTTGTAGCTGCAGTCGCACAATTCCTGACTCTACATCCCGGCGATATCCTGAAATTCCTCACTGAAGCCCACAACACGACAGATGGGCGATTTCAGGTATTTCTGCGTTTTGTTGCTGGGTTCTCCTCCCCAATGACAGCTCGGGGCCTGGAGGAGTTTCTGGGTCCATTTCTTCATCAAACAACCTGCCGGGTGATTGACTGGGTGAAGGAGGAGGTTAAACGCCAGATTGGAAACGCGAAGAACGAAGCTGGTAAAAGGAGCCTCCTGAACACCTTGCACTTCCTGTTTGAGTCTCAGAATCGTGGACTGGCTCAGGCTACACTGGGATCTGTGGAAAATCTTTCATTCAGTGAAATGTCACTGACCCCGATTGACTGCGCGGTCCTGTCCCATGTCATCGGATTCTGTGATACAATAATAAACCTCGATCTGGCTGGCAGCCACATTCAGTGTGAAGGAATCCAGCGGCTGGGACCCGGGCTGCACAAGTGCCAGGATTTGAGGTAACTTGATTTATCGCTCACTCTGAACTGTGAAACTTCCATTGTGATTTTGGCAAAGTTGTAGTAAATCCGATTGTGAAGAATTGTGTAAAATGACCAGGGGATCGGTCCGTATTTCCCCAAGGATGAGAGGTTTCTGTGTTTCGTTGTTAAGGGGTGTGGAGACTTTAGATTAGTAAACAATGGCCATTTGTTTAATGGTAGTAAATCACGGGAATGGCCGTGACTGCAGCAGGTTGGTCAGAGTTTCACACACCCTTCCCAGTGAAGGACAAGAGATCGTCAGCGGACTGTCCCTATGAGAAGGACATAATTATCATTATGAAATTGTCCTTCACTGCCCTTCCCCGCGTGTGACTGTCACCATCAGTCCACCTGTGTGACTGTGCTCAGTACCAAATACCCAGACCCCATGGGTGCATCTGTTCTCCCGTTTGTGGGCCTCAGTTCAGATCCACCCCTCCCGTGCAATCCCTCGTCTTGTTGGAATTTCTTTTCCCATCAGTATCCTCCTATGGGATCTCTCTTTCCCATCCCTCTTCCTCTTGTGGGATCTCTTCTCCTTCCTCATGTGGGACCACACCTCTTTCCTATTCTGGGATCTCTCTTCTTTCCTCATGTGGGATCTCTCCTCTTTCCTCTGTGGGACCTCTCCTCCAGCCTCCTCTGTGATCTCTCTTCCTCAATCACCATCCTCTTGCAGGTTCTCTCTTCCTCTCCCTTTTCCTCAGGTGGGTTCGCTTCCACCATCTCCCATCGACACTTTCCCATTAACAAATCTTCCTCACTGTGGGACTTTCCCCCATCCTTCAACCCCGTCCCTCCCGACCCTCCCACGTCTGGAACACGTTTCTAACTATTGGTGAATGACACAGAATATGTGGAGTTTACAGGGTCACGCTGACAGACAAACTTACTGACATTCGGTAAATACCCTGGAGCTGGGCAGTGAGGAACATTGACGGTGATGGGAACTCCGACCGGTGATTTACTGACGGGTTTAATTTTTTCTGAAATATCTGAGTGAGAGAAATTCCCTCAGACACACGGGTTGAATCACTTTGTTCATCAATTTGTCTAGACTTGGGCGTAATGAACTGGGAGATTCTGGACTGAAACCGGTGTCGGCGGCACTAAAGAACCTGGAGTGTAAAATAGAGAAACTGCGGTAAGTACGGGACTGTGGGAGATTGTGTTTACAGTCGCTGGGTGTCTGACACTGAACACTAACGAGGTATGTAATTGTGTTACCGATAAACACTGGGGATTTGTACCGTCTCCTGTCTCGCTGTGTCCTTCACCCCGCTCTCTCTCATCTCCAGGCTGAGCCATGTCGGTGTCACAGATTCCGGTGCCAAGGAACTCACTTCCGCACTCAATACAAACCGATCACTTACGGAGCTGCTACTGAGTGAAAATGACCTGGGAGATTCAGGAATGAAACTGGTGTCTGCGGCTCTGAGGAATCCGGAGTGTAAAATACGGAAACTGGGGTAAGTGCCAGACTGTGGGAAATTGAGTTTACAGTCACTGGGTGTCCGACACTGAACAATAATGTGATCAGTAATTGTGTTACTAATAAACACTGGGGATCTGCACCGTCTCCTGTCTCTCTGTGTCCTTCATCCTCACTCTCTCTCTCATCTCCAGGCTGGAGAGAGTCGGTCTCACAGATTCTGGTGCCGAGGATCTCGCCTCCGCACTCAGAACAAACCCATCACTGACGGAGCTATACCTGGGTGATAATAAGCTGGGAGATACCGGAGTTAAACTGATGTCTGTGGGTTTGAGGAACCCGGAGTGTAAAATACAGAAACTGCGGTAAGTACCAGACTGGGGTATTGAGTTTACAATCACTGGGTGTCTGACACTGAACAATAATGTGATCAGTAATTGTGATACTAATAAACACTGGGGATCTGCACCGACTCCTTTGTCTCTGTGTCCGTCATCCTCACTCTCTCTCTCATCTCCAGGCTGGAGAGAGTCGGTCTCACAGAATCTGGTGCCGAGGATCTCGCCTCCGCTCTCAGTACAAACCCATCACTGACGGAGCTGCAACTGAGTGATAATGAACTGAGAGATTCAGGAGTGAAACTGGTGTCCACGACTCTGAGGAACCCTGGGTGTAAAATACAGAAACTGGTGTAAGTTCTAGACTGTGGGAGATTGTGTTTGCAGTCACTGAGTGTCTGACACTGAACATTAATGTGATCAGTAATTGTGTTACTGATAAAGACCGAGGATTTGCACCGTCTCCTGTCTCTCTGCGTCCTTCACCCTCGCTCTCTCTCATCTCCAGGCTGGACAATGTCGGTCTCACAGATTCTGGTATCGAGGATCTCGGCTCCGCTCTCAGTACAAATTCATCACTGACGGAGCTGGACCTAGGATGGAACTCTCTCACAGATCGATCTGTCCCCGGTCTCCGCCGCCTCATACTGACTCTCCCCAGACTGGTGTGGATTCGGTGAGTGTTTGTGTTAATGTTCGATGTGATAAAATAACAGCGGATCCGCGGGTTTTCTGGTGATATTTGTCTGTGAGTGTTGTTGAAACATTAACCTCAGTCTCCTGTAACTGATACTGTTGTGTAATCTGTTTATTTCATCTTTATTCCTCCATCTGTTTCAGGCTGGGTGGGAATCAGTTCAGTGAGACCGGGAGGAAGGAACTGAGATCTCTGCAGGAACCCAGACCCGGACTAAGAGTGTGGACCGCGTGAACCTCTGAATGTGTGAACATCCCCGCCCGCGAGATGAGGACACTTTGGCCGATTCTCCCCTCCCATTTAACTCCCCTTCCCCTTTAACTCCCCCCTCCCCTTTAACTCCCGCCCTTACCTTTCATGGCCGCGCACCAGTTTTAAATCCCAAAGGTTTTGACGGAATTGGCTCCCGGATCGCTTCTCTTATCGCGGAGCGCGAGACTGGAGGCAGTCGCGTAATTCCGCCTCCTGTCCAGCAGCGGCGCTGCTTTCGCCGGATATCTGCGTTCGAGACTCTCCACGTGAGATGGGGAATTACGCGAGGATGGTGGGTTTCAGTCTGGGACGCCATTGATGACATTAAGAAAACCCTCGACTTTATCTTTGAAGAGGTGAACACCCTGAAGTCTGATGTCGTGCGAATCAAAGGGCCTTGTATGGACCACGAAAAGGTAATTCAGACTTTGGAGCTGAGGCAGAGCATTATCGGAGAAGGTGGAATCTGAAATCCTCGATATTCCAGAGCAAACAGATGAAAATATTAAATATAAAGTAACTCAAATATGCGAAGCAGTAACTCCGGAGTCCAACGAGGAGATTCGACGACGCGTGGATGCTGTCCATCGTCTCGGTCGGATAAGAGGGAATAAGAATTCAAGGATAAGAATGGAGGAATTCAAGGGGGCGGGCGGTATATATTTGAGGCAGGGTTTAAGGGTCGGCCCAACATCAGATGCCTCGGTTGACCATTATTCGATTTTCAAACAGAACCACGAGCGATCTGGAATGGAAACAATCCAGAAAAATGAATACTTGCTCTGGCAGAGGCTGAGGTTCGCCGAGGACCTGACTGCAGCTGATAAGTTGGCCCGACAGAAGCTGTGGCCGCTGGGGGAGGCTACTGGAAAAGATGGGAAGCGTGCTTTGTTTGCTGGTGCTCGAGCTTTCATTGATGGGAAAGAGATCCGAGCAGAACGGTGACATGTTGTTGTGGCAACTGGTCTGCTATCTCTGCTAATATTCCAGTCTGGCCTTTGTTTATGTAGGACTGGGATAGATTTTTCTAACTTTTATTATTAGAAATTAAGAATTATTTTTTTCTGTGTATATATAGTCTGTCATGAGACTGTCTTTCTCACTTTTTTCTCTTTAATGCCAGGGGACTTAGTCACACTGTTAAAAGTAAGGCTTTATTCTTGTTCTTAAAGCAGAATCAACATGTGGATTTCTTCTTAATCCAAGAGTCACACTCTGTGACTGAAGACATTAAACTGTGGAAATCCCTGTGGGGGAACGATGTTTGTCTTTCACATGGTTCTGGACATTCTGCAGGGGTTCTTATTCTGATGTTTAACTCTAAAGGAGATGTTTTGCACTCTGAGGCGGACACAAATGGATATTTTTTGTTCGATTTGTTCAATATTGTGGTAACACTTCTCATATTTCTAATATTTATGGATATAATATTATAAATGATAATATAGATTACTTGAGATTTTGGGAAAAAACGTTTTGATTATTGGCTCTCTAAATTTCCTAACTTTTTTGTTATGGAAGGAAACTTTAATACGGTTTTAGATGAAAAAAAAAATTGACCGATGTTCCCCAAGGTAACACTCCACTTATAATAACTTTACTAGCTTTATTCAGAAGTTTAGTATTATAGATATTTGGAGAGAGCACTTTCTCGGAGTTAGAAATTATACCTGGGCTAATAACTCTATTATATGCATGTCTAGATTAGATTACTGGTTACTATCCATACCATAAGAAATAATAATGTCTCTTTATTTTTCCCTCACCTTTAACAGATCATAAAGCTACCTCTATACAAATTGCATTATCTTCAGCTGAATCCAACTTTAAATCTGATTGGGAACTAAATAATTCCATTTTGGGGCATGAAGTTGTCTCTTTGCACATTAAAAAGTTGGCAACCTCCTTTTTAAATAAAGTGATGGCAAAGATTAATTTCTCTACAAATTGGGAACATTTAAATCTGAATCTGCCAAATTTTAAAGAAAATGAAGTAGTCATTTAGTAAAGAAAAGAAAATTGGAAGAACAATTATCAATCTCAGAGACTTCAAATTTATGTGAATTGATTCAAGATATCCTTTCAGGGAGAGATGAGAGGAACCAGCTTTATTAAAGGATAAGTTATACCATTTCTATCTTAAAAAGGCAGAAAGTGCATATGTGAGATCTAGAAAGCAATGGCTGGAAGAGGGTGAATAACGGACAGCTTATTTCTGACGTTTAGAAAAGCAACGTGCCCAATTCAATTCCATTCATCGGCTTAATATTCATGGTGTGACCACAGAGTAATCTAATAAAAATAGTAAAATACGTTCTGCTCAAAATATTGTGAAGCATCTACTCTACATTTCATGAATGATATTAAAATTCTTAGGAACCTGTCCAATGATTAGAAAGTCTTGTGTGATGCTCTTATTACCTTGGGAGAGGTTAAGGCTGCCATTTCAAATTTAAAAATCAATAAGGTGCCGGGTGTGGACGGTCTGACTGCAGAATTTTGTAAGATGTTTTCTGACAGCTTAGCTCATTTTTTTACTAAAATTGCTTTTTTTTAGAGTACATTGGTAAAGGATTTCTTCCCACTTCTTTAACACATGGCCTTATTACTTTAATTCCCAACCCAATAAAAGATAAATTATTTGTCGATAATTGGCGTCCTATTTGCCTTCTCAATAGTGATTATAAAATTATGGCCCAAATCATTGCTAACAGAATGAACATAGTTTTACCATTTATTATTGACGAAACACAGTCAGGATTCATAAAGGGTCATCATATCTATTTCAAGATGATAGTTTTATACTGTTTTAGATTTTTGCTAAGCTTTTGATACTATTGAGCATCAGTTTATCTTCACTGCTCTTGGTAAATTTGGATTTGGTCCATTATTTTGTAAGGCGGGGTGGAATTATCCCGGGAGGGAATCTTTTTGCTCCCCTTGCTGAGGACGGTGCATTCAGCAGTCTGGCCGATATAATGATGTTAAATTGACAAATCCCTCGGCAGTGAGCCTGGGTCTACAGCGCTCTCGGACGCGGGCCTGAAGTGTGATTTTATAACCATCGGTTCCGCGATGCAGAGTGATGGTGAGAAACGGGAATGATTATTCAGACTGGCACTCGTTGTCGCCGGTCAGCTGATTGTGTGTGAATGTGAGTGAGTCGAGAGCAGCTTATTTATTCCCGCACGTCAGCAGCTCACACGTTGTTTAACTTACACTTGTCATGATGAATTCGATAAACCGCTGTAGCTTCCTGTCTTGGTGTCGGACTTTATTCTCATCAGAGCAGAAGCGATGACCTGGGGTTACTGCTGCCCTCCGCCCCCGGAGAACTACAATAATGGGTCTGAGCTCCTCACACTGACACAGTAGCGTCTCAGCCCCAGGCTGAGGGATGTCGGACTTGCGGAGTCTGGGTGCTCAGGATCTCATCTCCACTCTACCCCCATCGTGGCTAACTGCCCCTGCAGACAGCTAAAATAGACTGTTATGTCAGACGAGATTTCACTTATGTCCCAAGTACGATAGGGTTGGGGGATGGAATACCGGCGTTGGGCACAGGGTGAAGCTCCCTCTACATCATCCCATCACACACACTCCCGGGATCAGACACAGAATGAAGCTCCCTCCACACCGACCCATCACACACTCCCGGGGTCAGACACAGAATGAAGCTCCCTCCACACCGACCCATCAGACACTCCCGGGGTCAGACACAGAGTGAATCTCCCTCCACACCGACCCATCACACACTCCCGGGGTCAGTCACGGAGTAAAACTCTCTCCTCGCTGTCCGATCTCGTCCTCTCATACCCAGCCACGGAGAAGCGGTCTCTGTGGCGTGAGATGTATCAGCTAAGTTCAGTTTGAAAATGTAGCACAGGAACATCCTCCATCCCACACACGAGTTGAATCTACGTAGGGGTAGTCAGAGAGGTAGGAAGTGATACAGGGTGCACGGAGGTGGAGCGGGTGGGAGGGGGCACAAATGGGAATGGAAATGGTGGTGGATATTAGAACGCTAGCGGTTGACAATCGAATTTGACGTCTATCGTGGAGAAGTAGCCCAGGATGAAATCGAAGATGAGGATTATTTTGCAAAATGAGACCCAACCCTTGGCGTCCTGTCTCACCGACCGCAAACCTAACGGGACGCTGTCCCTTCCCATCCACTCACACTGGCCTCGCACTCAATCGACGGCCATTTTTCCGATTCATTCCTACCATCCGCACTCCCAATAGACGTCACCCCTTCCCATTCACTCCACCCATTCGCATTCCTAACGGGACGCACCACGACCCATTCGCTCCCATAATCCGAAAATTCCAACGGGACCCCACCGCTTCCCATTCACTCTCACCATCCATACTCTCAATAGACCCCAAGAGAGTGACGCTGTGACATGAAATAGTCACAGATTCGCTTAAAATGTCTGACGGGACAGTTTAGGGCTGGTGATACCTTGTTTAAAGTGGGCTTCGGGAATGGAGGGGGTGAGAGGCCGATTGAAAGCGGCCTTCACCATCGTTAATTTTGTTGAGAAAAAAAGAGAGATGTGGTGACTGAAAGAGACCCCGTTCGGCCGGGTTGAAACGGGACCAAGGAGGGAGAGATGTGGTGACTGAAGGAGACCCCGTTCGGCCGGGTTGAAACGGGACCAAGGAGGGAGCGACGCCTTGGTTAAAGTGAGCGGCAGAGAAGGAGTGAAGCACACGTTGACAGCAAATGGCCGACGCTCCTTTGAAATGGCTGCTGGGGAGGGAGTGACGGATTTGATAGATGTGAGCAAAAGAGAGGGAGGGACGCGCTGACTTAAAATCGGGGAATCCGGGGTTAATGTTGCACAGACTGACAGATGCAGAATGAGACACACTCTCACACTGTAACAGAGACTGACAGATGCAGAATGAGACACACACTCACACTGTAACAGAGACTGACAGATACAGAATGAAACCCACACTCTCACACTGTAACAGAGACTGACAGATACAGAATGAAACCCACACTCTCACACTGTAACAGAGACTGACAGATACAGAATGAAACCCACACTCTCACACTGTAACAGACTGACAGATACAGAATGAAATCCACACTCTCACATTGTAACAGAGACTGACAGATACAGAATGAGACACACACTCTCACATTGTAACAGAGACTGACAGATACAGAATGAAACCCACACTCTCACACTGTAACAGAGACCGACAGATACAGAATGAAACCCACACTCTCACACTGTAACAGAGACCGACAGATACAGAATGAAACCCACACTCTCACACTGTAACAGAGACCGACAGACACAGAATGAAACCCACACTCTCGCACTGTAACAGAGTCTGACAGATACAGAATGAGACACACTCTCACACTGTAACAGAGACTGACAGATACAGAATGAGACACACTCTCACACTGTAACAGAGACTGACAGATACAGAATGAGACACACTCTCACACTGTAACAGACACTGACAGACACAGAATGAAACCCACACTCTCACACTGTAACAGAGACTGACAGATACAGAATGAAACCCACACTCTCACACTGTAACAGAGACTGACAGACACAGAATGAAACCCACACTCTCACACTGTAACAGAGACTGACAGATACAGAATGAAACCCACACTCTCACTCTGTAACAGAGACTGACAGATACAGAATGAAATCCCGACTCTCACACTGTAACAGAGACTGACAGACACAGAATGAAACCCACACTCTCGCACTGTAACAGTCTGACAGATACAGAATGAAACCCACACTCTCGCACTGTAACAGAGTCTGTCAGATACAGAATGAAACCCACACTCTGACACTATAACAGAGACTGACAGATACAGAATGAGACACACTCTCACACTGTAACAGGGACCGACAAATACAGAATGAGACACACTCTCACACTGTAACAGAGACTGACAGATACAGAATGAAACCCCCACTCACACTGTAACAGAGACTGACAGATACAGAATGAAACCCACACTCTCACACTGTAACAGAGACTGACAGATACAGAATGAGACACACTCTCACACTGTAACAGAGACTGACAGATACAGAATGAAACCCACAGTCTCGCACTGTTTCAGAGTCTGTTATACACAGAATAAAATTCTTACATTCACACTAAACCAGAGAGTGACACCGCCCGAACCCCACAGTCTCAGGCTGTACCAGGGACTGATATCCACAAAATGATCTCCATACACTCACATTGTTCCGAAGGCTGGTGAGTACAGAATGAACCACCCCTCTACACACTATACAGGTGACAAGCAGGTAAGGATAATCTCATTTCCACCGTTCGCATGTCTCCGCTTCCTCAGAGACAGCCGTTTATCAGCCCTACCCCGCACAGGGACCCCGCTTGGGTCGCGTCTTTTAAATTCTGCAACTGCCCTTTTTCGGGGTTTTTTTTCACACTACGTCAAGGTATCCATTCAGAAAAAATCCAGTTTCTTTTTTTTATGGATTCTTCCTGACACGCTGATTATTTTAAGTATTTTGTTCATTAGTGGACACATCATCAAACAACAATATCGGCTTCAAATCATCCATCTCTTTAGGGGCTGCTCCAAATTACTGCAGCATACTACCGTTTGTAAATACTTGGATGCATATTGGTTTCACATCTCCCTGACTCCACAGAAATGAATCGCTCTGCACCATTCTACAGGGATCAGCTGCCGGCTGATGTCGTCACAATGTCTGCGCCGCACTCGCTGATGCATCGGCAGCACACCGTTGTCGGTAACTGATCGGGTCCGCAGACTTCACACACAAAACTGCAAATGTTGCTTCGCCGATGCTGTTACGGGGAACACGGATAACGGCAATGATCAATCAGCATGTCTTTCCCGCACGGTAAAATGTTTCAAGCATGCTGTGTGAGATTCAGCCTGTCTTCCAGCTGCCCGCCATACCTCTGAAGAATCTCTGAGCGACGTGGTCTTCTGTCTCCTGTACGCGGTGCCCTGAGTGATGCAGGCTGGCATGCCAAAATCCGCTTTTACCTCCCCGTCTACGTGGAACCACATACCAAAATTTAGTGCGTTCCGTTAATCGAAAAATAGACAGAGTTAACACAGATTTCTCTCCACCCCGCCACCTCTAAACACATTTCCCTCTCTTACACTCCCCCTCTCTCTTCCCAATGCTTCCCTTTCGCCACCACCGCTCTACCCATACCTTTCAACCCCATACCCCAAACACTCCCCCTCCTCTTTCTTACCGGCCATCTGTCCCTCTCCCCTTCCCTTTCACTATCTCTTCCTCTCTGCCGCCTTCGTCTCTTGTTCCTCTCTTTCCCTCCCTCGAAATCACCCCCTTCTCTCACACACTCTCAACTATCCCATTCTGTCCCTCACACTCTCTTCTCTCTGTCCCTTGCCGCTCCTCCCCTCTACTCATCTTTGTCTTTCATCTCTTTTCCCCCTCAGTCTCTCCGCCTCTCACACCTCTCCCCTCTCATCCCTCTCTCATCCTATCACCCCTCTCCCCTTCCCCTTCACTATCTTTTCCTCTCTGCCGCCTTCGTCTCTTGTTCCTCTCTTTCCCTCCCTCGAAACTCACCCCCTTCTCTCACATTCTCTCAACTATCCCCTTCTGTCCCACACACTCTCCTCTCTCTCTCTTGCCGCTGCTCCCCTCTACTTACCTTTGTCTTTCATCTTTCTTCCCCCTCAGTCTCTCCGCCTCTTACAACTCTCCCCTCTCATCCCTGTCTCACCCTATCACCCGTCTCCCCTTCCCCGGCTCACACAACCTGTCCCCCTCTCACCCTGCTCTGTCCCTCATCCCTCTCCGACTCACCTCTCCCCTTCTTCTATCTTTCACGCCTCCACCCTTCTCCGTCTTTTAACCTCATTCTCACTCTCACCCTGCTCTGTCTCTCACCCCTCTCCCCCTCTCATTCCCTCCGTCTCTCACATCTCTCCCAACTCTCTCTTTCTCACCTCTCTCCCCCACTGTTCCACCATTCCCTCCCCACACTGTCGACGTCTTTCATCTCCTTCCTCTCACGCTTCTCCCCCCCCCCACCTCTCTCTCTTCTCCGTCTTCCACCATTCTCTCTCACATTTCTGTCTCACCTGCCATTCCCCAATCGGTCTCTCACGTCTCTCCCCTCTATCGACTGTTCTCTCCCACCTCTCCTCTTTCCCCTTCTCTACGCCCATCCCTCCCCCCTTCCTCCCTGTCTCTGTCTTCCACCTCCACCTATCCCATACTCTCACTCCCCTCCCACTCCCTCTCCCTCTCCCATCCCTCTCCCTCCTCTCCCCCGGGCAACACACCCCATACACCTCGCTCTCTCTCTCCTCCCCCTCTCTGTTTCTCACCGCTCTCTCGCCCTCTGTCTTTCACCTCCCACTCTAACCTCATTTCCCTCTCTCTCTCTTTCCTCCGCTCAACTCCTGACGGTCACCTCCAACTAAAGGAACATCTCCCATCTCTCTCCCTCCTCTCCCCGGGCAACACACCCCATACACCCCGCTCTCTCTCTCCTCCTCCTCTCTGTTTCTCACCGCTCTCTCGCCCTCTGTCTTTCACCTCTCGCTCTAAGCTCATTTCTCTCTCTCTCTCTTTCCTCCGCTCAACTCCTGACGGTCACCTCCAACTAAAGGAACATCTCCCATCTCTCTCCCTCCTCTCCCCGGGCAACACACCCCATACACCACGCTCTCTCTCTCTCTCCCATCTCTCTACCTCCTCTCCCCCGCCCAACACACCCCATACACCCCGCTCTCTCTCTCTCCTCCTCCTCTCTGTTTCTCACCGCTCTCTCGCCCTCTGTCTTTCACCTCTCGCTCTAACCTCCAACTAAAGGAACATCGCGCGCTGCACCGTACCGCCTCCGGTTGTGAGTGGGATCTTCCTGTGCACAGCGAGGGTTGAGACACAGGTAGGCGAAGTGGGAGACGGGGGAGGGGATGAAAATGACTGGGAAGAGACGGGAGGGAGCAAGAGAACGGGGAGGGTTATAGAGAGGGATGAGGACAGAGGGGAGAAAGGAAAAAGTGTGGGAAGGAGTTGAGAGAAGAGGATAGGGTGGGGGAGAGGGGGTAGGGGAAGAAATGGAGAGAGAAGAGGGGATAGAGAGCGGAAAGGGAGGGGAGTGGGAGAGAGAGGCGGAGGAGTGGGTAATGAATGACCTTCTCTTTCACTTCTCACCTTTCTCCACCTTTCTTTCTTTCTTTCTTTCTTTCACCTATCTTCTCATCTTCTCTTTCTCCCCTCTCCTCCTCAATCTGATCTCTCCCTACCCCAGCCCCCGCAGAGAATGGTGGTGATCCACGCTAACCAGCCCGCGGCGCCAGTCCTCGCCTCCATTTTCTCCAGCAAGCCCGCGTCCACTCCTGCCTTTGACGGGCCTCATGAACGACACGTTCCTCACGGGACAGTCTGAAGGATTCGGACCGCGCCACCTGAAGAGGGCAGCAAAAAAAAAATAGGAGACGGTATTTTGGAGACGGTGCCAGCCTTCCTCGGAGCCAAATTCCTCCCCGTGGGTACACCCAATTGCAGCTCCCTTGTTATGAGTCGCCCTGTCCCACACTCAGCATCCCTTCATTCCTGAAACACTCCAATCTCTGTCCCCTCGCTCCCGCCTCTATGAGAACCATCTAACCCTGACTGGCGGCCAATTCCGTCAAAACCTTTGGGATTTAAAACTGGTGCGCGGCCATGAAAGTTAAGGGCGGGAGTTAAAGGGGAGGGAGGAGTTAAAGGGGAAGGGGAGTTAAATGGGAGGGGAGAATCGGCCAAAGTGTCCTCATCTCGCGGGCGGGGATGTTCACACATTCAGAGGTTCACGCGGTCCACACTCTTAGTCCGGGTCTGGGTTCCTGCAGAGATCTCAGTTCCTTCCTCCCGGTCTCACTGAACTGATTCCCACCCAGCCTGAAACAGATGGAGGAATAAAGATGAAATAAACAGATTACACAACAGTATCAGTTACAGGAGACTGAGGTTAATGTTTCAACAACACTCACAGACAAATATCACCAGAAAATCCGCGGATCCGCTGTTATTTTATCACATTGTACATTAACACAAACACTCACCGGATCCACACCAGACTGGGGAGAGTCAGTATGAGGCGGCGGAGACCGGGGATAGATCGATCTGTGAGAGAGTTCCATCCTAGGTCCAGCTCCGTCAGTGATAAATTTGTACTGAGAGCGGAGCCGAGATCCTCGATACCAGAATCTGTGAGACCGACATTGTCCAGCCTGGAGATGAGAAAGAGCGAGGGTGAAGGACGCAGAGAGACAGGAGACGGAGCAAATCCTCGGTGTTTATCAGTAACACAATTACTGATCACATTAATGTTCAGTGTCAGACACTCAGTGACTGTAAACACAATCTCCCACAGTCTGGTACTTACACCAGTTTCTGTATTTTACACCCCGGGTTCCTCAAGCCGTGGACACCAGTTTCACTCCTGAATCTCCCAGTTCATTATCACTCAGTTGCAGCTCCGTCAGTGATGGGTTTGTACTGAGAGCGGAGGCGAGATCCTCGGCACCAGATTCTGTGAGACCGACTATCTCCAGCTTGGAGATGAGAGAGAGAGTGAGGATGACGGACAGAGAGAGAAAGGAGACGTTGCAGGTCTGTTTATTAGCAACACCATTACTGATCACATTATTGTTCAGTATCAGACACCCAGTGACTGTAAACTCAATACCCCAGTCTGGTACTTACCGCAGTTTCTGTATTTTACACTCCGGGTTCTTCAAACCCACAGACATCAGTTTAACTCCGGTATCTCCCAGCTTATTATCACCCAGGTACAGTTCCATCAGTGATGGGTTTGTTCTGAGTGCGGAGGCGAGATCCTCGGCACCAGAATCTGTGAGACCGACTCTCTCCAGCCTGGAGATGAGAGACAGTGAGGCAGAAGGACAGAGAGACAGGAGACGGTACAAATCTCCAGTGTTTATCAGTAACACAATAACTGATCACGTTAATGTTCAGTGCCAGACACCCAGTGACTGTAAACACAATCTCCCACAGTCCCGTACTTACCGCACTTTCTCTATTTTACACTCCAGGTTGTTTAGTGCCGCGACACCGGTGTCATTCCAGAATCTCCCAGTTCATTACGCCCAAGTCTAAACAAATTGATGAACAAAGTGATTCAACTCGTGTGTCTGAGGGAATTTCTCTCACTCAGATATTTCAGGAAAAATTAAACCCGTCAGTAAATCACCGGTCGGAGTTCCATCACTGTCAATGTTCCTCACTGCCCAGCTCCAGGGTATTTACCGAATGTCAGTAAGTTTGTCTGTCAACGTGACCCTGTAAACTCCACATATTCTGTGTCATTCACCAATAGTTAGAAACGTGTTCCAGACGTGGGAGGGTCGGGAGGGATGGGGTTGAAGGATGGGGGAAAGTCCCACAGTGAGGAAGATTTGTTAATGGGAAAGTGTCGATGGGAGATGGTGGAAGCGAACCCACCTGAGGAAAAGGGACAGGAAGAGAGAACCTGCAAGAGAATGATGATTGAGGAAGAGAGATCACGGAGGAGGCTGGAGGAGATGTCCCACAGAGGAAAGAGGAGAGATCCCACATGAGGAAAGAAGAGAGATCCCAGAAGAGGAAAGAGGAGTGGTCCCACATGAGGAAGGAGAAGAGATCCCACAAGAGGAAGAGGGATGGGAAAGAGAGATCCCATAGGAGGATACTGATGGGAAAAGAAATTCCAACAAGACGAGAGATTGCACGGGAGGGGTGGATCTGAACTGAGGGCCACAAACGGGAGAACAGATGCACCCATGGGGTCTGGGTATCTGGTAGTGAGCACTGCCACACAGGTGGACTGATGGTGACAGTCACACGCGGGGAAGGGCAGTGGAGGACAATTTCATAATGATAATTATTTCCTTCTCATAGGGACAGTCCGCTGACGATCTCTTGTCCTTCACCGGGAAGGGTGTGTGAAACTTTGACCAACCTGCTGCAGTCACGGCCATTCCCGTGATTTACTACCATTAAACAAATGGTCATTGTTTACTAATCTAAAGTCTCCACATCCCTTAACAACGAAACACAGAAACCTCTCATCCTTGGGGAAATACGGACCGATCCCCTGGTCATTTTACACAATTCTTCACAATCGGATTTACTACAACTTTGCCAAAATCACAATGGAAGTTTCACAGTTCAGAGTGAGCGATAAATCAAGTTACCTCAAATCCTGGCACTTGTGCAGCCCGGGTCCCAGCCGCTGGATTCCTTCACACTGAATGTGGCTGCCAGCCAGATCGAGGTTTATTATTGTATCACAGAACCCGATGACATGGGACAGGACCGCGCAGTCAATCGGGGTCAGTGACATTTCACTGAATGAAAGATTTTCCACAGATCCCAGTGTAGCCTGAGCCAGTCCACGATTCTGAGACTAAAACAGGAAGTGCAAGGTGTTCAGGAGGCTCCTTTTACCAGCTTCACTCTTCGCGTTTCCAATCTGGCGTTTAACCTCCCCCTTCACACAGTCAATCACCCGGCAGGTTGTTTGATGAAGAAATGGAACCAGAAACTCCTCCAGGACCCGAGCTGTCATTGGGGAGGAGAGACCAGCAAGAAAACGCAGAAATACCTGAAATTGCCCATCTGTCGTGTTGTGGGCTTCAGTGAGGAATTTCAGGATATCGCCGGGATGTAGAGTCAGGAATTGTGCGACTGCAGCTACAAACTCTTGGATGGTGAGGTGTGGGAATGTGTACACCACACACCGGGCAGAATCCTCTCTCTCCAAAAGCTCCATCAGGAACCCGGACAGGAACTGGGAAGGCTGCAGATTGTAGTTGATCAAATCTTCACCCGTAAACACAATGTTCTTCTCGGACATTCCTTCTGAAGGCCATCTGACCAACCCTGAGTAACACTTCACGGGGGTTCTCAATTTCACGGCCGTGGTTTTTCAGGATGTTGTAGATATAGTAGGAATAGAGTTAGCTGATGGTCTTGGGAACTCGCTGCGGGTCCCTGACTCTTTGTGTGAAGAAGGGGCCCAGTGCCAGAGCGAGGATCCAACAGTAGGAGGGGTTGTAGCTCATGGTGTACAGGATCTCGTTCTCCTTCACGTATTTGAAAACAGCTTCTGCCACCGTCTGATCATCAAAATATCTCATGAAATATTCCTTCCGTTCCTCACCAACAAATCCCAGGATTTCAGCCCAGATGCTGATCTCTGACTTTTCCAATAAATGTTACGCAGTAGGCCGGTGGTCACCAGAACTGAACACCCTGGAAGCAGCTTGTGTTGGATTAAACTGTACACAATGTCCGACACTTCACACCACCACTCGGGATCTGGGCACTGTGTCTCTCCGACTGTCAGCAAAATCGATTCTGTGTTTGAATGCATCTAAACCATCAAAAATAAACAATAAACCCTCTGGGTTCTTCCATACCTCTCTCAGTACATTCCCAAAGTAAGGATATTGATCCAGAATAAATTCCCTCAGATTTATTCTACAGTTAATGGAGTTTAAATCTCGGAATTTGAAAAAGAATACAAAATGGAATTGTTCGTATATTTTCCCAGTGGACCAGTCATAAACAATCTTTTGTACCATTGTTGTTTTCCCGATCCCCGGGACTCCGGCCACTGCTACCGAACATCCTGAAGTTCTTTTCATTTTTCCCAGAAAACTATGTGAGTAACGATTCTGAAACAGATGAGCAATGTGGATTTTCTCCAAGTCTTTGCAGAGATGTTTCTGTCTCCACTCCTCGTGGTCTCTGCCTCTTGCCAGCAGCTCATTTTCCACCAGTGTCCGATCTCGAACAGTAGAAATGACCGTGAGCTCAGCGTATCGATCAACCAGCTGGAAAACCTTCACCTTCTCCCTCATCAGGATCGTGTTCACTCTTAGTTTTTCAGTTTGTTCCCACAGAGTCTCCATGCGTTTCTGTCGAACATCTGAGGAAATAGGCTGTCAATGCCTGATCTGATGAACATGGAACAATCGCGTATTTCCTCAAAAAGAAAACTTATTGAAGAGATTGTTTGGAGCTCAGAGACAGAGTGTCTGAAAATGACTGATGGCACAGAAACATTTCTGATCTGATTTAGTTTCGCTATTAAAGCGTCCACTCGCCCCTCCGTTTGTAGTCTCCTGATTCCCCGGTGTTCCACCGAGCACCAAGTGCACACGTGATTCTGGAGAGGAGAGTGTTGTGTGGAGCGGGTGGTTTCACTGCTCAGCTTCTGTTGAACTGAGCAACACTGCAGAGGGTAAGAGTGGCGGGGGGCAATGGGCAATTTAGTTCATTTTTTCTCATAACGGATCTGATGTTGCTGATATTCCTTTCGGTTTAAGCTGTCAGGACTGAGCCACAGAGTTTTCATTTCGCAGCCGAGCCAGTCACGGTGTAACACACCGTGCATTATGTGTTAGTAGATTTGCTGATGACACAAAGGTTGGAGGTGTTGTCACTGGTGTGGGGTGATGTCAGAGGGTACAGCAGGACATTAATAGGATGCAAAACTGGGCTGAGAAGTGGCAGATGGAGGTCAATCCAGATAAGTGTGAAGAGGTTCATTTTGGTAGGTCAAATATGATGGCAGAATATAGCATTAATGGAAAGACTCTTGGCAGTGTGGCGTCTAAATTCTTAAGACACTCAAAGCTGCTGCGCAGGTTGACTCTGTGTTTAAGAAAGCATGCGGTGCATTGGCTTTCGAACATCGTGGAACTGAGTTTAGGAGCTGAGAGGTAATGCTGCAGATAGACAGGAACATGGTCAGACTTCACTTGCAATGCCTTGCTCAATTCTGGTCGCGTCACTACAGGAAGGGTGTTCAACACATAGAAAGGGTGCAGGGGAGATTTACCAGGATGTTGCCTGGACTGGGGACATGCCTCATGAGAATAGGTTGTGTGAGCTCGGCCTTTTCTGCTTGGAGTGACAGAGGATGTGAGGTGATCTGATAGAAGTGTATAAGGTGATGAGATGCACTGATCACGTAGAGAGTCAGAGGCTTTTTTCCCAGCGCTGAAATGGCTAGCATGAGAGGGCACAGTTTTACGGTGCTTGGATGTAGGTACAGAGGAGATGTCAGGGTTAACTTTATTACACGGAGAGTGGTTAGTGCGTGGAATAGGCTGTCGGCGATGGTGGTGGAGGTGGATACGATAGGGTCTGTTAAGAGAACCTGGACAGGTAAATAGAGCTCAGAGAAATAGAGGACTATGGGTAACCCTAGGTACTTTCTCGGTTGGGGACATTTTCGACATTGATTTATGGGCCGAAAGGCCTGTAATGTTCTGCAGGTTTTCAATGTTTCTATGTTTCATAATGGACCCGATGCTTTTGACAACCCTTTAAGTTTAAACAGTCAGTACTGACCCACAGAAAAGGAAGATTATTTTTGTTTCATTTTCCAGGCTGAACCAGTCGCGATGTAACACACCCCGCTCTACTCTACAGTCTCTTATTCTCCGAAGAGCTGGTACATGAACTCAGGCTATACACACCTACCACACCTCTACAGTCTCCTCTGCTCCAGGGAGCTTGTACATGAATTCAGGCAATTCCCTGATGTTGCCCAGAACAGTAGGAACTGAAAAGGATGGCAGCAGTAATAGGGGACTCTATAGTCGGAGGGACAGATTGACGATTCTGTGGACATTAAAAGGGACACAGATGGTACTTTGTCTCCCAGGTGCCAGGATCCGAAATGTTTCTGGGCACGTCCACAATATGCTGAAAAGAGAGGGTGCGCAGCCAGCGGTCATGGCACATATTGGTATCAATGACCCTGGAAGAAAAACAGGAGGTGGTCGTGAAGGAAGCTGAGAAGCTGGAACTCATAGTAATCTCGGGATTGTTGTGTGTTTCACACGATAGTGAACGTAGGAATAGAATGAGGTGGCAGATAAATGCGCGGCTGAAGAATTGCAGCAGGGGGCAGTGATTCAGGCTTTTGGATAATTAGGACAACCTCTGGGACAGGCGTGCCCTGTCCAAAATGGATGGGTTGCACGAATACGAGTGGGACCAATATTACTGCGGACAGATTTACTGGAACTGTTGGGAGTGTTTTAACATGACAGCGGTGTGGGAACCAGGATGATAGAGCTGAGGGTGCGCCAACAAGCTTAAGAGTAGATGACAGGTTTAACATGAATGTAAGGAAGGAGCTCATGATTGGGTTGAAATGCAGACAGATCGATGTGTTGAAATGCACCACACAGGCAAAGTTCAAAAGGGCGCAGATGCAGAACTGAAGGCGTCGTATTTAATGTGCGTAGCATTCGGACCAAGGCGGACGAACACTTGGTGCAATTATACATCGGTCGCTTTGATTTTGTGGGCGTCACTGAGTCGTGGCCATAGTTGGGACCTCAAGATCACAGGACATACTTTGTATCGAAGGACAGGCAGGGCGACTCAGGCGGTAGTGTGGCTCTGTTGATTCGTGATGGAATTACATCTTTAGAAAGACGTGATATGGGGTTTAATCCTTGTTTAATCTTTGCGGGTGAAGATGCGAAATTGCAAAGTTGAAAATAAACATGATGAGAATTATATATAGGCCTCACAATAGTAGCCAAGAGGAGGGGTTGAGATTGAAAAAGGAGGTGTAAGAGGCATGTAATAATGGTAATGACACTATTGTAATGGAGGACTTCAATATGCAAGGGGAATTGGAAAATCAAGCATATTTAAAGTGTTGGCTCGCAAGAGAGGGAATTTATTGAATACCAGCGTGATAGCTTTGCAGAGTATCTTGTGCTTGCGACTACTCAGGAAAAAGCTATCTTAGATTGGGTGTTGTGTAATAACCAAGATGTTAATAGGTAGCTTAATGCAAAGGAACCTTAGGAGGCAGTGATCACAAAATGATGGAATTCAAACAGCAATTTGAGAGTGAGAAGCATAGCTTACATATATCAGTAGCGCAATGGTATAAAGCGAATTACAGAGACATGAGAGAGGAGCTCTGCCAGGTGGATTAGAAAGGATACTAGCTGGAATAACGGCAGAACATAGATGGCTGAAGATTCTGGGAATAGTTCACAAGGCGCAGCATAGATACGGTCCACAGACGAAGACGTTCTTAAGCGGCAGGGGTAGGAAACGGTGATTGACAAAGGAAGTTAAAGACTGCATAAAAGCCAAGGAAAGGGCATATATAAGGTTTCAAAAGTGAGGGAAATTTGGATGAAAGTAAACGTTTTAAAATCTAACACAAGGCAACTTAACAAGCTATAGGAAGGGAAAAGATGATATATGAGGGCAAGCAAGCCAATAATATAAAGCAGGATAATAAATAATTATATTTTCTCAGTAATATAAAGAGTAAAAGTGAGTTAAGAGTTCAGATTGAACCACTGGAAAATGATGTTGGTGAGATAGTAATTGGGGACAAAGAAATTTCAGATAAACTTAATGGGTACTTTGCATATGTGTTCACTATGGAAGACGTCAGCAGTGTGCAGTGGTCCTTAAGTAGCAGGCAGTAGCTTTGAGTGTCATTGCTGTTACAAAATTAAAAGTGCTCGGCATACGAAAAGGTCTTAAGTTGGATAAGTCACCAGGGCATGATGGATTACGTCCCAGAGACCTGAGAGCGGTTTCTGGAGAGATAACCGATGCATTGGTCATGATCTTTCAAAATTCACTTAATTCTGACATGGTCCCGGAGGACTGGAGGATGGCAGATATCACTCCACTCTTTAACAAGAGTGGAAGGCAAAAGAAGGGACATTATAGGCCAGTTAACCAAACCTCGATGGTTGGGAAAATGTTGGAATCTCTTATTAAGTTTGAGGTTTCGAGGTACCGAGAGACTAATGACAAAATAAGTCAAAGTCAGGATGGTTTCTGTAAAGGGAAATCATGCCTGGTAAACCTGTTCTTCGAGGAAACGACAGGAATGGTGAACAAAGGAGAGTCAGTGGGTGCTACTTACTTGGATTTTTAGAAGGCATTTGATAAGGTGCCACATATGAGACTGCTGAACAGGATAAAGTCCTATTGCGTTACAGGAAAGATACTGGCATGGATAGAGGAATGGCTGACAGACAGGAGACTGCGAGTGGGAATAAAAGGGGCCTTTTCTGGTTTGTTGCCTGTGACCAGTGGTGTTCTTCTGGGTCAGTATTGGGACCGCAGTTTTTCACATTGTTTGATCAATGATTTAGATAACGGAATTGATGCCTTTGTGGCAAAGTTTGCAGATGATATAAAGATAGGTGGAGGGATAGGTAGTGCTGAGGAAGCAATGCGATTGCACCAGAAAGAAGACAAATTGGAAGAATGGGCAAAAAAAGTAGCAGATGAAATAGAGTGTTGGGAAATGTATGAAAATGCATTTTGGTTAAAGGAACAATAGTGCGGACCATTATCTCAATGGGAGGAAGGGCCAAACACCAGAGGTGCAGAGGGACTTAGGAGTCCTCCAGCAAGATTCACAGAAGGTTCATTTACAGGTCGAGTCTGTAGCGAAGTAGGCAAATGCAATGTTGGCATTTATTTCAAAGGGAATCGAATATAAAAACAAGGAGATAATGCTGAGCCTTTATAAGACTGTAGTCAGGCCACACCTGGAGTATTGTCAATACTGTTGGAACCCATATCTCAAACTGGATGTGCTGTCATTGCAGAGAGTCCAGAGGAGATTCACGATGATGATTCTGGGAATGGGGGAGGAGGGGTTAACATATGAGGGGCGTCTTGGCAACTTTGGGCCTGTAATCACTGGAATTTAGCAGAATGCGGGGGTGGGGTGTGGTTGGGAATCTCTTTAAAACCTACTGAAAGTTGAAAAAGCCAGATAGCGTGGATATGGACAGGATGTTTTCTGCGGTGGGCGTATCCAGAACTGAAAGGCACAACATCAAAATTGAGCGGCAAGCCTTTACGACAGGTAAGGAGGATTATTGTTGCCAAGGAGTAGTGAATGCTGGAATGCTGTGCCACAGACTGCAGTGGAGGCCGTGTCCATGGGTATATTTATGGCAGAAGGTCTTGATTGGTCAGGGCATCAAAAGATATATTGAGAAGGCAGGTGTATGGGGTTGAGTATGGGGTTAAATTTCATAGATGTCTCCAGGTGAACAGCCGAGGACCCGGACGGTACAAAGTGTTCTGAAAATTACAGATGTTACATGTCCTCCAGCCACTGCAACAAAAAATGTCTCACATGTTTAGACAGTCTCTAATCATATCACTAAAGACAGGTATTCAGACTCTCAGAGTAAAAGAAAGACTTTGAGATCTCCGTTCCATCGCTTACCTTTCAGACACGTGGGCACTTCAGATAAACACCGCTCAGTGTCCATGTGGGCGAACTGGCCGTCACCTGTCCAAATAGATTGACCTGCATGAAGTCTATTCTTTGTAATACTGTAAATTCATTAGCATTTACATCTGTAACACATAGTTCACCGTACCACGTTCCCGTATTTCATTCAATATTCTGCTCAGCTTCGGTAAATGATGATGTAGTTTCACAAAGGATTCCCACATCACCCTCCGGGCTCCGCTGCCCTTCTCCATCACCGGATCCAGGAGGAGTTTGGAAGCGCCCGCTCGGTTTCCCTTCTCCGCGAGCTCAGTCACGCTCTGTAATGAACAATGGGGAATATATTGAGGAGCGGAGGGATGGGTACAAATCTACCCTGAGCATGGACAGTCCCAGCACTTTCTGCTCGACACCGATCGCTAACAGCCATCGAAGTGTTCATAGCGGGAGAAAGAATTTAAAGAAGTGAGAGGTGTCAGTCCGGACATTCTGTGCCACAGATTGCGCAGTAATTATCGCTTAGCAATGTTTAAGTGGAGCAGACATAGGGTGAGTGAGCCACAGATAGTGTGGAGAATTGAGGCTTCGTGTCAGAGACGGTCCAGTGAGGCTTTAGCTGGAATTTGAGTAATATTTTAGCTCCCGTTTTTACGGTTAGAACAGTGGGATTGCCAGGCAGGATAGTGGAATGCTCTTCCTACAGGGTGTGGCAAGACAAGGAGAAATCCAGTGTCCCTGACAAGTACAACTGGAAGAAGTGCATCCAACTGCAGCTTATTACAGACTGTGCTAAGGAACTGGAGCTGGAGCTGGATGAAACCGAGATCATTCAGGAGGCTGAGAGGTTGACTGACAGGATGTATAGGGATGGAGCTATACACAAGGGGCAGGACACAGGTAAGTGGGTGACTGTCAAGAGGGCTAAATCAGAATATCTCACTGCAGAGAACCCCTCTATAACAGAACACATTTTCTGTTTCCGGGTATGACCTAGAAGAGAAAAGCCATGTCGATTATACCTCTGGCACTGAGTTTGGTTTTGTGACTCAGAAGGACTGAGAAGAGTGAGCTGCATTAACAGGGCGAATTCTGCGGTTAGGAAAACACACTGGAGATTCTGTTGACGACAACAAGATTTCTGGATGGTGTGTTGTCAAGCTCGGGGATCTCTCGCATCGAGTCTGAAACTTTCTTAACGGCAGGGTGATTCGCCGGATGACGTAAGAGCAGGAAGTGTGAGGAGCTCCTGCCACGTGAGTTTAGGGATGCTAAGCCAAAGGGCAGGACTCCCAGGGTTGTGTTCTCAAGATTGCTATCCGCACCAGGTAGTAGTGAGGCCTGAGGTAGGACGATAATACAGTCTAACGTGTGGCTGATGAGATGGTGCATGACTGAGTGCTTCAGATGTTGGGATGATTGGGCTCTCTTCCAAGGAATTTGGGACTTGGACAGACGTGATGGTTTTGCACTCGAATTGGAGGAGGACTGGTTCCCATGGGGGAAGGTTTGTTAGCGCTGCATAGGGAGTGGGGATGTGTTAAACATGAACAGGGGAATGAAGAACCGGAGTGGATGATGCAGCGGTTGTGTGGGAAAGTCAGGAAGCTAAAGGATGAGCATCGTGAAGCTATTTTTTTTTTCCGAAATCAGTATTATTTCAATGTAAAGAGTGTTGTAGGAAAGGAAGATGAGCTTCACGCACGGATCAGCACATTGAATTACAGGATGGCGACTATTGATGTGATTTGGTTGGAACTTGTGAAGACTGGCATTTCAGCACTGTCTGAAAAGTTCTGTAGCGTTAGAAATGATTCAACAGACCGGGTCGGATTAAATTTGCAGAGAGATCACAGACAGTTGCAAGAAACATCGGCTTCTGATGGTAGGTAATGTTAACTGTCCATTTATTGGCTGTGACATCCACATTTTAAAGGGCTCGATGGGATTGTGTTTGTCAAATATGTCCAGGGAAGTTTCCATAATCAATACATTGAGGTCGTGACTGTAAACAGCACATACTGGAATTCTATCAGGGTAAAAGATACGGCAGGTGACAAGCATGTGTGCAGGGATCTGGTGATCATAATGCCATTAGTTTATAGATCATTATGGGCAAGGATGGGTCAGGTCCTCGGGTTAAGAATCTAAATTGGAGAAAGGCCAACTTCAGTAGCATCGGAAGGGATCTGACGAAAGGGATTGGGACAGGTTGTTTTCTGGTAACAGATGTGTTTGTTTGGTGTGAGGCTCCTAAACTGATATTTTGAGAGTACAAAGTTTGAATGCATGAATGACCACAAGTACAGATTGAATCTTACTGACAGATTAAAAGGCAAGGGTAACATATTCTGGGAACCTAGGTTTTTGAGAGATATTGAGGCCCCGAGCGCATCATAAGTACAGGCTCGAAGGATCAGATGAGGCACTTAATGAGTAAAAGAAATGCAAGAGTTACTAAAGTCAGAAAACAAAAGAGGGCTAAAGTACGGCATGAGTTTGCGCTAGCAGACAAGGGTAAGGAGAATACCAAACTCTTCATCAAATATATTCAGAACAAAATTGGTCCTCTTGAAGTTCAGAGTGGGCCTTTATGCATGAAGCTGAAAAAAAGTGGGGGAGATTTTAAATCAATTTTATTGCATTTATATTTAGTAGTTAGAGTAGTTAGAGTGAGGCAAATCAGCAGTGAGATCGCGGACTCTATACAGATTACAGAGGAGGAGATATTTACTGTCTTGAAGCAGGTTAGGGTAGAAACATCCCTGGGGCTTTGCTTCGTACCTCGTTTGAGGCTAAACAGAGATTGCAGGTGCTTCAGTAAAGATATTTTAAATGTTTGATGCGGAAGTATTGGAGGATAGGTAATGTTGTTCTGCTGCTTGAAAGTCTATAGGAATAAGCCAGGGAATTACAGGCTGGTGAGACTGACACCAGTGATGGGAAAGTTACCGGCAGGTACTCTAAGGGACTGAATATGAGCATTTGGATGGTCAAGGATTGATTAGGGATAGTCAACACGGATTTGTGCCTAGTAGATCCCATCTAACCAATCTTATAGCTTCTCGAGGAATTTACCAAGCAAGTCATGGAAACAAGTTAGTGAATGTTTTCTACATGGATTTCAGCTAGGCCATTGACAAAGTCCATCATGGGAGCTTTGTGAATAAGATTTAAGTCGCTTGGCATTCATGACATGAGAGTATGCTAGTTTAGATATTGGATTCACGAGAGAAGCTAAGAGTGGCAGCAGAGATTTGCTTCTCTGACTAGAGGTCTATGACTAGTGGTGTGTAGAAGGGATCTTGTTGTTGTCTGTCATATGTATCAACGCTCTGGATGATAATGTGGTAAACTGGGTCAGCAAATCTGGATGACACCAAGGCAGTCACAGCGAGAAAGGTTATCAGAGATTGCAGTGGGACTTGGAACAGATTAGAAATGGTGGAATGTAGATTGGGAGACAGAATTTAATGAAGACACGTGTGAGGTGTTGTACTTTTTGAGGATAAACAACGATAACACTAAGACATTGAGAGGTAGGACATTGAACAGTGCGGTGAAACTGAAGTGTCTGGGAATACAGATCCAAAATCTCTTGAAAGTGTTGTCGAAATTAGATGGCGTTGTAAAGCCTTTAGGACATGGGTCTTGATAAATCAGAATACTGAATACAGAAGTTGGGATATCATGTCGAAATTGATGTAGCACAGGCTAATTTGAAGTAATTTGTGCACCTACGTCTCGAAAGGATATCAATAAAATTGAACGTGTGCAGAACAAATTTAAAGATTGTTGTCAGGACTTGAGCATCTGAGATCGAGGGAAAGTGTAAATAGGTTAGGAAATTATTCCATGGAGTGTAGGAGAACCAGGAGAGATGTGATATACAAGTTTACTAAATTAGTAAATTTAGTAACTGGAATTAGAGGTCATGGGGTAACGATGACAGGTGAAAGGTAATATAACCATACAACCATATAAGAATTGCAGCACGGAAACAGGACATCTAGACCCTTCTACTCCGTGCCGAACGCTTACTCTCACCTAGTTTCACTGTCCCGCACTCAGCCCATAACCCTCCATTCCTTGCCTGTCCATATACCTATCCAATTTTACTTTAAATGACAATACCGAACCTGCCTGTACCATTTCTACTGGATGCTCATTCCACACAGCGACCACTCTCTGAGTAAAGAAATTCCCCCTCGTGTTACCCTTAAACATTTGCCCCCATCTCACAACTCATGTCCTCTTGTTTGAATCTCCCCTGCCCTCAATGGAAAAAGCCTATCAACCGCAACTCTATCTATCCCCCTCATAATTTAAAATACCTCTATCAAGTCCCCCCTCAACCTTCTACGCTCCAAAGAATAAAGACCTAACTTGTTCAACCTTTCTCTGTAACTTACCTGCTGAAACCCAGGTAACATTCTGGCAAATCTTCTCTGTACTCTCTCTATTTTGTTGACATCTTTCCTACAATTCGGTGACCAGAACTGTACACAATATTCCAAATTTGGTCTTGTACAATTTTAACATTACATACCAACTCCTATACTCAACGCTCTGATTTTAAAAGGCCAATATACCAAAAGCTTTCTTTACCACCCTATCCACGTGAGATTCCACCTTCACTGTGCACCATTATTCCTATATCACTCTGTTCTACTGAATTCTTCAATGCCCTACCATTTACCATGTATATCCTATTTGGATTATTCCTACCAAAATGTAGCACCTCACACTTACCGGCATTAAACTCCATCTGCCATCGTTCAGCCCACTCTTCTAACTGGCCTAAATATCTCTGCAAACTTTGAAAACCTACTTCATTATCTACAACGCCATCTACCTTAGTATCATCTGCATACTTACTAATCCAATTTACCACCCCATCATTCAGATCATTAATGTATATGACAAACAACACTGGACCTAGTACAGTTCCCTGAGGCACACAACTAGTCACCCGCCTCCAACCTGACAAACAGTTATCCACCACTACCCTCTGGCATCTCCCATCCAGGCACTGTTGATTCCATTTTACTACTTCAATATTAATACCTAACGATTGAACCTTCCTAACTAACCATCCGTGCGGAACCTTGTCTAAGAATGCTTTACATTAAATTACCCACCACTGACGTCAAACTGACAGGCCTATAATTGCTAGGTTTACTCTAAGAGCCCTTTTTTAAACAATGGAACCACATGAGCAATACGCCAATCCACCGGCAACATCCCGGTTTCTAATGACATTTGAAATATTTCTGTCAGAGCCCCTGCTAGTGAGTATCCTGTCAGGACATGGAGATTTATCCACTTTTATATTCCTTAAAGGTGCCAGTACTTCCTCCTCTTTAATCATCACAGTTTCCATAACTTCCCTCTTGTTTCCCTTACCTGACACAATTCAATATCCATCTACTTAGTGAATACTGAAGAAAAGTTATTGTTCAAAATCTCCCCCATCGCTTTTGGCTCCACACATAGCTGTCCTCTCTGATTCTCTAAGGGACCAATTTTATCCCTCACTATCGTTTTGCTATTAATATAACTGTAGAAACCCTTCGGATTTATTTTCACCTTACTTGCTAAAGCACCTTCGTATCTTCTTTAAGCTTTTCTAATTTCTTTCTTAAGATTCTTCTTACATTCTTTATATTCCTCGAGAACCTCATTTACTCTATGCTGCCTATATTTATTCTAGATATATCTCTTTTTCCTAACCAAGTTTCCAACATCCCATGTCTCTCTCAAACGTTGAAACTTTCCTTTCAACCTAAAGGGAACGTAAAGATTCTGTTTCCTAAAAATTTCACCTCTAAGTGACCTCCATTTCTCTATTATATCCTTCTCATAAAACAAACTGTCCCAATCCACTCCTTCTGAATCCTTTCGCATCTCCTCAAAGTTAGCCTTTCTCCAATCAAAAATCTCAACCCTGGTTCCAGTCCTATCCTTCTCCATAATATGAAGGGGAATGTATTCACTCAGAGGTTGCTGAGGGAGTGGAACGCGCTGCCTTCGGAATTAGTCAATGTACATTCAATTTGAACATTTACAATCTGTTTGGATAAGTTCATTCAATGGGGGAGTTATGTGCGTCTCCAGACCGGGTTCAGATCAATGTCAATAAGCTGGTAATAGGTCGGTGTGGACGAGATGAGCAGAAGAGTCTGTTGCTGTACTGTACAGTTTGATGACTATGGGTAGGTCAAACTATGGCAGGGTCGCTGTTTATTGTCCCTGGGGTAATTGCTGGTGAACCCCAGCAGGTTTACACTTCTCTGCCGGGCTCTGAGGGAGGTGGGGGGGGGGGGTGGGGGGAACAGTGTCAGCCTACGGCTGGGAATTGGCAGTGAGGAGCAGACAGCAAATTCAGAACTATTGTGCATGTGTGACAGACCAAAGCCAACTGGTGGTAATGTTGATTAAGAGGTTTGGATTGAAATTGTCAGCTGCCTCACGTGGAGTGTAGTGTTCAGTATGGTGTGTAGCTCTTCACTAAAATTCAATCTGGGTGGCATTAGCTGAAAGCACTCCAATAGCACAAGGACCATTTGTAATTCTGTCTTAGCTATTCTAATGCTGCACTTCCAGGTGTTAACGGTTTATGCTGTAGTTATTACAAACTCAAATTGGAATAGTCACAAGAAACAGAAGGTAACAGAAACATGAGGCAGGTTCGGATATTGATCAAAAAAAGGTCAGTAGTTCAAATGAGAGACGATAATCAGTGTGGCCTGGTCAATTGAAAATCAGGGTGAAAGTAGACTCGAGAAATTAGATGAGAAATAGCTCACTATATATTTGATTTGTGGGAATCCCGTGGGTCATCAGGAGAACACAGATTGGTGAATGGACACTAAGGTCGAACACTGGGAACCTGATGTGATACCAAAAACAGTGGTGTAAAGTGGTCCCGTGTCCACTTGCAATATCCGTCAAGTGACATTTTACTAAAGTCACCTGTCAATCATTGTCTGTATCCCAACCCGTCTAAAAAATGAATGTGTTCCGACAATTGGATAGAGGATTGTATTGGTGAAAATAGGTTCAGTGTTTCCGCAGATGTAAACTCTTTTCTTGATGTTAACCCAAGCATTGCAGGATTGTCATAGCCCAGTGGTGCCGTTGTGCCTGTTCTGTCGGTCTGTGATTGATTCAGTAGAATCTACACTGAATCTATGTTCCTTCCACTTACGTGATACTCCCGCTCATTGAAATGATGATCATGTGTTAACATGAAGCCGACTCCCTCCACGCCCTCCTCAATCGCCTGCTCCAGTGGCTCCGTGTGGAATCTCGTCAATCTTGTGATCCTCACAATTTGACAGGAAGGCGGAGATTGCAGAGTTCAGATCTGTAGTCAGTCACAGAACATAAAATAGTAGAGTGCACCATGCGTATGCCAACACGATGCCGTTTAAATCAATCCCATCTTCAGGAACATGGCCAATGTCCGTCCATTCCCGGCCTCTCAGATGCTGCTGGGTATCTGTTTCCAGTCCCTCCCTCGGCAGCACATTCCAGACATTGATCACTCTCTGTGGAAAACATGCGTCCTAAATCCCCCTTAAACTTTACCCTTTAACCTTAAGCATATTCCTTCTGGGATTTGTGGCGAAGTTCGTCTGCACCCTGTCCAGACACTCATATCATTCTCGTGATGTGGTTACCAGATTTGTGCATAAAACTGAATATGTCTCTTAACCAAAGTTCATCCAGTTATAGCCCATCTTTAACAAATACCTCAACTTATCGTTGGCACACTATCAACTGTGTTACCACTTTCAGGGAGCTGCGCATATCCATCACAAGACCCGTCCGTACATCAATCTTATTAACGCTTCCTGTATTCACCGTGCACATCGTTAGGAACTTGACCTCTCAAAGTGCAACTTCTCACATTTGCCCTAATTAACTGTACCTGGTGATTCTCTGTTCATATTTCTACAGTGTTTGTAATTGGATCCAATACTAAGACAACAGTCCCAAATTTAGTGAACTCCGCCAACTCTGTAAATCGACGGATCACTCCAACCATGTAGTTTTACATCATAGTACATTATTGATTTATTTACATCACACACAGCGCATGGTGAAACAGTGAACCTTGCGGACTCTACTGGTCACAGACCTTCAGCCAGAATAATGCTTCTCCAGTCCTGACTCTTTCTTATGTGCCCAAGACAACTCTGAAATCAATGTACAAATTCTCCGATTAAGATGCCTCTAACCGAAACGTCGATAGTTAAATTCTTTCTACAATACTACCTGACCTGCTGAGTTCCCCCAGATTTTGTACGCTGCCCTCTCTGCTTATCATTCTGTTTTACTTTAATCCTGTTCGCCAATGTCATTTCAGTAGCCACCACCACCCCCCCCCCTCACCCCCACCCCTGATTCCCTGTTTAAAATTTCGGTCACAGAAACAGACACCGGAAACTATCCTCACCTCCATTGGGCAACAACCCGAAAATCCGGGGAGAATTCACCATTGCCCTTCCAAAAGAGAAAGCAACATTTGTTTCAACCACTGGCTGTTGAAGGCATATCTCACATCAGGATGTACCAAATACTGACAGAAATTCTGTCTGTTCCCTGGACTGTTACCTTGCTCGCTGCTGTATTCCTGTCTGATGGTAGCGGAGTGATTCGACCATCTCCTTATTAGATACCTGCGCTGGAGCTGGTGAATTGTTCCAGTGCTCGATGTCGCATTATCAGTAGGATCAATGACCCCGTTTGATGGTACTTTCTCTCTGCCCCTTTATCGCTGAAGTTTATTCCTCTGAACTATTGGTGATTTGACCTCACGTGTACCAGAAGGACAGAGCTTTAATGACAATGAGCCCAATGAACATACCTGTGTCCATTCTGACTTTGGTTGAGTGTCGTCCTCTTGTTTGCCGTCCGGGTGGAAGAAACCTCCGCCTGCTGGCAATGACCTGAAATTACACAAATAAAACAGAGTGAGTCCTTTACTCTGCCCTTCATAATTTAAAGCATTTTTGTAAGGTCATTGCTCACTCTCTGACATTCCAGGGAGTAAATGGAGATTGGAACAAATACTTCTAACTGTAGGCAAAGTTCAAGAAGATAGCAAGAACATATAAGGAAACTCTCTTAAAGAAGCGTTGCATTGAAGCTGAGGAAACCAACAGAATTGAAAAAAAACAAGAGATCTGTTGAAGAAGATCAGAGAAATCAAAGGAACATTTCATGTAGAATGAATATAGGAAAATACATCGGAAGCTGAATTATTCTCACCTTAATTCCCCAAGAATATTATGGCAACGTGGATACTGTGTGTCGTGTCTTGCAAGTTGCCCCTCTCACTGTCCTACGCGGATCTCTCGTAACCATGGCAACACAAATGCTGGAGGAACTCAGCAGGTCAGGAAGCATCCATGGACAGTCAATGTTGTGGACCGAGTCCCTTCATCAGGACTGGAATGGAAAGGGGAAGGAGCCAAACGATTAACTGATTTGGAAGGCACGGCTCGTTGTTCTGTGAGAAACGGTGTTCAGGGTCTCTGTGTCCGTGCACTGTCCTTGCTCATTCTTCTGAACAGGGAGCGGCCGTTCTGCTGAAATCAATTCCAGACCGGTTCGACAAGACACTGTTGTTCAAATGTGAAGGAAGTTTAATATGTTATTTAAACCTTTCTGCTACATGGCGCGATGTAAAGAACAGTACCTGCAGTCTCCAAGGTGACTGTTCTTTATTTTTCCATAGATGCTGCCCTGCTTGCAGAGTTCCTCCGCCATTTTGTGTTTGCTTCTCGGATTTCCAGCATCTGCTGATCTTCTCTTGTTTCAGAGAGATCGGTGACGGGTGGGATATTTCGCATGTCACTACCGGAGAAAAAGATGCTTTCTGCTCGCACTGATTAGAGACAACCCTGGAGAGTATTTGTGGTTGACGGCAAAGACCTCGTTTGTCTTAATCCATTTGGACAATAACTGACTCGTTAACATGAACACGTCAGGACTCCCTCCTCCCACTAAATTCACTTCCGATCCCGACCAAAGCGGAGCCTCGCTGTAAATGCTGAATACTGGTACAGAATCATAGACAACACTTACTTCTGATGTTGTAACCGGACAGTGTTCAGTGTGGTCCCGGGAAATCAGTCTGACTACCCGGGTGACCGACAATGTTCCTGCACCGGTGTTCTCACCCTGTACGGAGAGTTGAGTCTGAGCTGCTGCTCCCGAGGCCACTCGGCTGTGACGTGTCTGTCGCTCATCAGATTGACAGGGCCGGGTGAGCCGGGGTAGAGCTGGACGGCCGCGGCCCGGGTCACACTAACTCTCACTGGCTCAGGACGGGTCTGACAGCGGGAGGAGGCGGGAGTGAGATCATGTAGCAACACTAAAGAGGAAAACAAACAGGCTGCGTTAACCTTTCTGTCCGGATTTCCATGGAGATCTCGCCTTTTTCTTTCATCGCAACCAGTGGGGTGGAGTTTCTCTGTTTGGCTCAGCGAGTCCCAGGCTGCGAATTTGATCCAGCCTGGGTTCTGTGAGGATCTGAGATCCGCCTTCTGTGTAAGAAAGACTGCCTGACATGAATAGAGTTTCAGCTGAAACTCCCCTCACTTGTTCAGGTACAGGGAGCGTCCTTTCCGCTGCAATTAAACCAAACACATACGACTATATATGTAAGATGGAAATGCAATAATCTCTCAGTGATAGAGTTAATAAATGAATGTCGGTGAATTCCCCTGAATCGAGAAGTCCTGAGAAAATCTTGGAACAGATTTATTGTACGCGACCCGGGGTTCAATGTCTGGTGGAGACCGGATTCAGATGGAGAAATGGAGAACATCCGGCATGGAACGGGTTAAATTGGCGCAGGGTCAGTCCCGAGGCGACCTATCCGCCGAGCAACCACAGTCTCTCCTGCCTCCTTACTTTCTCCCTTCACCTGAGCTTACTCAAATTTCACCCAAGTTCTCTGCGACTAGAAGTATTGAGAGAAGTGTTTTCAGAAAGCAATTAAAGGATTTGGGCAGAGTTCAGTGGAATAGGGTCCTTTTGTTCTGAGAAATATTTAAGCTGATTTCATTCCACGCCAGACAGCATCGGGGCGGAGCTCACAGAGCAAAGTGGAGATCAAGTTCACAGCTTGGAATTTATTTAACAAAGAACACCTCCCCGGGGGTTGTAATGAAATATCACAGAATACACAGCAGTCCGTCCAGAAAATGTTTTCAATCATCAGAAGCTCAACCCAGCCTCTGCGGTTCCTTTCTGTATTTCGCACCATCCCCCACTCGCCGAACAATTCCAGGCCTGGTTCAGGTTGTTCTTCAGTGTGGGGTCGATCTACGACTGTTGCAACCCGCCGATGTCACTGCTCATCCCATTCGCGTCTCCCACAAGCTCATTGAGAGGCCGGTCACAGGGCACAAATCAGGATCCAGGCTGCTTCATTTAGTTTAATTCAGGAGCTTTTGTTCCTTTGCAGAAAACTGAAGTTTCAACAGACTCAAATGTGACCCAGATGGGCCAGATGTGACCCTGATGGCCCAGATGACCCAGACGACCCAGATAACCCAGATGGGCAAGATGTGACCCAGATGACCCAGATGGGCCAGATGTGACACAGATGACCCAGATGGGCCAGATGTGACCCAGATGGCCCAGATGACCCAGACGACCCAGATAACCCAGATGGGCAAGATGTGACCCAGATGGCCCACATGACCCAGATGACCCAGATGGGCCAGATGTGACTCAGATGGCCCACATGACCCAGATGACCCAGAAACCCAGATGGGCAAGATGTGACCCAGATGACACAGATGACCCAGATGGGCCAGATGTGACCCAGATGGCCCACATGACCCAGATGACCCAGAAACCCAGATGGGCAAGATGTGACCCAGATGACACAGATGACCCAGATGGGCCAGATGTGACCCAGATGGCCCACATGACCCAGACGACCCAGATAACCCAGATGGGCAAGATGTGACCCAGATGGCCCACATGACCCAGATGACCCAGATGGGCCAGATGTGACTCAGATGGCCCACATGACCCAGAAGACCCAGAAACCCAGATGGGCCAGATGTGACCCAGATGTCCCACATGACCCAGATGACCCAGATGGCCCAGAAACCCAGATGGGCCAGATGTGACCCAGATGTCCCACATGACCCAGATGACCCAGATGGGCCAGATGTGACCCAGATGGCCCACATTACCCAGATGACCCAGATAACCCAGATGGGCCAGATGTGACCCAGATGACCCAGATGGGCCAGATGTGACGCAGATGACCCAGATGGGCCAGATGTGAAACAGATGGCCCACATTACCCAGATGGGCCAGATAACCCAGATGGGCCAGATGACCCAGATGACCCAGATGGGCCAGATGTGACACAGATGACCCAGATGGGCCAGATGTGACCCAGATTGCCCAAATGACCCAGATGACCCAGATAACCCAGATGGGCCAAATGACCCAGATGACCCAGATGGGCCAGATGTGACCCAGATGGCCCACATGACCCAGATGACCCAGATGGGCCAGATGTGACTCAGATGGCCCACATGACCCAGATGACCCAGATGGGCCAGATGTGACCCAGATGAGCCAGATGTGACCCAGATGGGCCAGAGGTGACCCAGATGTGACCCAGATGGGCCAGTTGACCCAGATGGGAGGCGATGGGCAGGCAAGGCATAAGATAAGAGAGGGAAAATGGGATGAGGTCTTGTGAAGGGGGGGGGGGGGGGCATTACCAGAAATTCGAGAAATCGATGTCATGACATCAGGTTGGAGGCAACCCAGACGGAATATAAGGTTTTGTTCCTCTAACCCGAATGTGGCCTCATCGCGATAGTAGAGGATCTTCCGGCGGACGGAGCATAGGTGCTAGGCGAAGCGATCTCCCAACCTCCGTCGGGTCTCAGCATTAAACAGGAGGAGGAACAGCAGGAGCTCCGGACACAGTACACCATCCCTACAGCCTCACCAGTGAAGCGTCGCCTCACCTGGAAGGACTGTTTGTGATCCTGAATGGTAAAGAGGGAGGAGATGACGGGGCGGGTGTAGCATTTGCTTTGCTTCCAAGGATAAGCCCCAGGAGGGAGATCAGTGAGAGGGTCTGATTTATGTGCTGGTCGCGAAGGCTGTTGGGGTGGTGAAACCTATCCCGGGTAGGGTGGCGGGAGGATCGGGTCAGAGCAGACGTGCACGATATGGAAGAGATGCGGTTGAGGGCAGCGTTGATGGTGGAGGAAGGGAAGCCTCTTGAAAAAGGAGGATCTCCTTCGCTCTGGAATAAAAAGACTCATCCTGAGATCAGATGTGCTGGAGACTGGTGAACTGAGAGAAATGCATCGCGATTTTACAGATAACAGGATGGGAATAGTTATAACCCTGGCAGCTTTGAGAGTCCGTGGGTTTGCAGTAGACATCAGTGGATAAGCTGTCTCCTGAGACAGAGTCAGTAAAAACAAGGAAAGTACTGAAAGGTTGCGCCTCAATTTTAAGACTGCGCCCTCTAGTGCTGGATACGCTCACCAGAGAAAACATCCCCTCCACATCAACCCTATCCAGTCCATTCAACACTCGGTAGGTTTCAATGAGATCGCCCCGCATTCTTCTGAATTCCAGTAAGTACAGGCGCAATGCCGCCAAATGCTTCCCGTATGTTAACCCGTTCATTCCCGGAATCATCTTGGTGAAATTCCTCTGAACTCTCTCCGAGGACAACACTTCCTTTCTCAGATACGGGGCACAAAAATGTTGACGATACTCCAAGTACAGCATGACTAGTGCCTGATAAAGGCTCAACGCTATCCCGTTGCTTCTGTATTCATGGGCTGATCGACAGAGGGAATCCGAGTTCATAACTCCCAGATAGTGGTTCCAGTGTCAGGCAGTTATGTTTGCAACTCTAAAAATCTCCATTTTAACCACATCTGGAGAATTGCATTTTAATGTTGGAATAATGCAAAAGCTTTGGATGGTAATTAGAAGACGCTTAACAAGATGCTGCCTGGATAAAGTAAGACTGGACAGTCTAGGGGAATTTGCTCTGTTCGGGAGAGGCTGTGGGAAGCCCTACAGAAGTTTATGGGTACCTGAGAAGCACAGACAGAGTGGACAGCCGGTATTGTGTCTCTAAGTAGGAAATGTCTACTACCAGACGACATACACTTCAGCAGAAACGGGGAACAGTACTTCACTGGTCCTTTTTGCGATGTTTGTGTATTTTGTAATTTTGTGTAATTTTCCTCTCTTTTCACGACACTGCTGTTGTAAAGCTAACACCTTATAATAGACTGTAATGTTAAACTGTAATGTTTAAGTAGATGTGTGTTGCAACTTTTGTTTTTTTTTCGGGCTCATAGTGATGGTGTCTGGAAGGAATGTCAGGGGTGGTGTTGGAGGCAGCTGTGGTAGAGGCTATTAGAAACCACGTGAATGGTTGGAGAATAGAGGGATGTGCGCCTTGTGTAGGCAGAGGGGACTGGTTTAGTGAGACATAAAGTGACCGGTTCAATTGGTCCAGAACAACACAGTGAGCAGAAGGGCCTGTTCCCCTGCTGTCATTGTTCGATGTCGGTGAGACCACGGCTGGAGAACTGTGCAACTCTGGCCGGCCGCCTCAGAAACGACGTGATTAACCTGGAATTCGCAGTAAAGATTCACGAGTTTTGTTACCGGCCGGGGAGGACGGGAGTCAGAAGGAGACTCGATTGTGACTGTGCACTGATCCCAAAACTGACCATGATGCACCACCGATTCTACCCTCCACCACCACAGGCCCCATTGTCACCCACTTTCCATAGGAACTACATTTCCCATCGGGCACGGCGCTCAGTCAGCTTCAGCGACCGAACATGATGGGCCGCGGGGCCATCTGGCAGTTGTAGTCCAAAATCTCACCTTCTCACTCGCTCCCTGCTTCAACACTATTCCTCAGCCATCACAAAACATCTGTTGGAACAGATTCACCGTGACGTCGGAGGTGAACCACGCCGGTCGTTGTGGACGCAGAGGCCGGCAACCAGCGACTGCAGGAATTAGGGCAATTAATGCCTCACATTCACCACCCCACTCCGAATAAATTCCTCCTCATCTCTGTTCTGAGGGAAGTTTGGAACAAGTGGTGTACCGCAGGGTCGTGTGCTGGGACATTGGTTATTTGTATATTTCTCAATGTGAGTGTGTGAGGCCTCCGTCGGAGAGGGTCGACCATGGATGTTGCGTCCGAACTGTCCAGATATGCAGCACAGAAGCCTCAGATAAATACTCCGGACATGGTCTGACCAGAGTGTTATACATTACAACATAACCTCCTGGCTTTTGAACTCAGCGCTTCACGAATAAAAGCCGGTATTCTATAAGCCTCCTTCACCACCTAATCGACCCTTTTAGCCACATCCAACGAGCTGTGAACTTGCATCCCACGATCTCTCGGATCCGCAACACTGTTCGGCATCTTGCCGTTAGCAGTGAACATGGAGTGTGCAGCGCATTATAGGCCTTTCGGCCCACAATGTTGTGCTGACCATGTAACATACTCTGGAAACTGCCAAGAACTTCCCTACCGTATAGCTCTCTGTTTTTCTCAGCTCCATGTACCTAAATCTCTTAAAATACCCTATTCTATCCACGTCTGCCATCTTCGCAATGCATTCCATGCCCCACCACTTTCTGTGTGAAACACTTACCTCTGACACCCCCTTTGTACCTACTTCCAAGCACCTTAAAACTGTGCCCCCTCGTGTTAGCCATTTCAGCCCTGGGAAATAGCCTCTGGCAATCCACACAATCAGTGCCTCTCATCATTTTATACACGTGTATCAGGTCACCTCTCACCCTCCGGCGCTCCAAGGAGTAAAGGACAAGTTCACTCAACCTATTATCATAATCCATGCTCTCCAATCCAAGCACCAACCTTATAAATCTCCTCTGCACTCACTCTATAGTATCCACATCCTTCCCGTAGTGAGGTGACCAGAGTTGGGCACAGTACTCCAAGCGGGGTCTAACTAAGGCGTTGTTTCTCTGTAACATCACCTCACAGCTCTTGAAATCAATCCCACAGTTGATGAAGCCCATTACGCCATACGCCTTCTTAACAACACTGTCAACCTCCGCAGCAGCTTCGAGTGTCCTGTGGACACAGACGCCAGGATCTCGCTGATCTGGGTCATCGGACAGGGTTATGACTTGAATTATGATTTGTTCAGTGTTGCCACCTCCCCTGACCCCCGTCTCCCTGCCGGTCCCAACCCCGGGAGGGTGGGAGTTTATCTCAGTTATGAGTACGGGACAGTTTCATTTTACAACGCGGTGACCAGGTCCCATCTCCGCACCTTCAGTGAGAATAAATTCACGGGGAAACTTCATCCTTTCTTCTGGACTTGGGATGGGGGCTGTACTGACTGGAAAAGGGAGGTCATGTTGAATCTTGGAAAGTCCGTAAGACATAAGAGCAGAATGTGGCTGTTCAGCCCATCGATTCTGCTCCGCTATTCTATCATCGCAGATCCCGGATCCCACTCAACCCCATACACCTGCCTTCTCCCCATATCATTTGATAGCCTGATCGATCAGGAAATGATCATCTTCCGCCATAAACATACCCACAGACAGCTTCCACCGCAGCCCGTGGCAGGGTATTCCACCGGTTCACTACTCTTTGTCTAAAAATATTCCTCCTTACCTCTGTTCAAACATCTCCCCTCAATGTTGAGGCTGTTCCCTCCAGTGATGATAACACCGTGAACACCCTGGGCAGCCAGTAGGGTCTAAACAGCTGCTCCACATCTGGGCAACAAAGGATTGGAACACATGCATATTCTGGGGGTTGCACCAAGCATTGTTGACAATGAAGCATACCCCACCTCCTTTACTCTTCCCAGTGAGGGGTTTCCACCTGTCCCCAGGGAACAGGGAGAACCCAGAGGGTTCGATGGCGTGGTCCGGTGTCTCCTCCATCAACCAGGTCTCCACGAAGCACAAAACGTTACATTATTTTGTTTTCCGCTGGTGAGAGATTTCGGCTGTCAGTTCACACAGCTTGTTGTCCATGGACTGGGTTCTAATCACGCCGGGAATATGGGTTCGTTGGATTATGTAATATGTCCCACTGTCGCGTTCTTGGTAAACCCACATTGATTTTCTCAATTCTTTTTAGGATACACGATTTAATGAAGTCGAAGGATTCTGTTCTGCTTGAGAATGTTGATTCGTCAGTATAATGTGGAAAATTATAATGATATGTTAAACATTGCTGCAGAGGAATCAAAAGATAACTTAACTGGGATTGTTTCTGTGCATGAATTACAGTTAAAGATAAAGAAACAATTTACCTACCATTTATCAGTATATATAGTAGAATTTGTTTCCCTCAATTTAGGCTTACAGTGGGCGGTGGAAATTTGTTCATGTAAAGTTATAATTTGTTCAGATGACTGTTCGGGTTTGTTGAGTCTTAAAAAAGGTAATTTTGCAGGAGGACAGATTTATTCATCAAACATTATTTCATACGCAGTGTATTGGTTTATTTGTCCAATTCCTATGGGTCCCTGCACACAGCGGATCAGTTACAAAAGCTGTTAAAATTTCAACTAGCATATCAGAAGCTATGGGGTTGGTAGGTTAAGAATTATATCGAGACTGGTGGATAAAGGACATCAAAGGAGACACCTTTACAGAATACATACCTGTTGGGTTTACGGGAGATCGGGGGTGAAACAGGAAGATAAGGAATTACATTGACTCGACTTAGAATTTGGCACACTATGCTTCATTATTCCTTCGTTCGTGTTGGAAAACATTACTCTGCGTCGTTTAGTTTTCATTTAAAAGTTTTCAGAAGTAATGGCAGTAATTTTAATTTAATTCACGGTATTGTGTTTCGTTACGTACAAACTATAGGACTTTTGAGGGGTTATTTAAGTTTCATTTGAAAAAGGAAGCAGTGAGGGATTTATGTCCCAATTCTCTACACCGCACTCCAGTACAGTTAGTGGTGTGTCAACCGTCGTTTATACAAACCCGGCCCGCGTTCTTCACGTTAGCCAATCATTCAAGGGGAAGGCGGAGACTCGTGTAATTGACAGTGGATTAGCCAACCAGCATCTGACTAGACCGTCGCCATTTTGTGGGAACGTCAGGCTGCGAGTTTGGTGGGCGGGAATAGGAATAGATAGACATATGCACAGACCAATGAGCGAGGGGCATCTGGAGTAGTTGTTTGACTGACATCTGACGGACCCAGTGAGGTATCGACACACCAGGACGATGCAATTACACTGCTCACCCCCGCCACCCACACTATCCCAAAGTCCCGCCGCTGCTGGTCAAAGGGACAATCCGCCCGGGAATAACACCTTGGAGATCAGGCGGTGAATGTGAGGAGCTGGAGCCCGGACCGGAGACACTGCGGCCGCCTCTGCCGTGTGCTCAGGACGCGGCTTTATTAATGAAATGAAGCCCCGAGGTGACCGGATATTTCACCGGCTCATCACCTGATAACGTCTGACCGGTGCAATCCCCACGGTGACAGATTGTGATTACATTAATGAATTAATATTTAACCATATGTGGGAGTCAGCTGTCTCAACAAAGGTTGGGATCAATTGAATATGCTGCCAGTGTAAATTTGCCTTGAGACTCGTCACAGCTCCAAATCTGCACACAGTCCCACATACACATTAAGTGCAAGAATCATTTCAGGGAATGGCTATCTCCATTAAAAAAAACAGAGGTCAAAGTTCATATTGCATTTATTATTGAAGTCTGTATAAAGGGAAAAACCATGAGAACCTCGAAATACACCGGTTCCCCCAAGTCAGTGTTCAGCCCCGAATCCGCCAACACACCCACTCATCACATATCTGCAAATCGGTGTGCACCCACAAATCTGTGCTCACCGAAAAACCCACATTCAGCCCTCCAGTCAGTGTGCACCCCAAAGCAACCGACACATCTGTTACCAGCTCTTGTTTCCTGAACTCTGAGTGTCACTTTAAGAGTCTGGACTGAGTGACGTCAAGAAAGGCGGAGCTTGTTTCTGAGTGACAGCCGAAGAGAGAATATTTAAGAACTGTGTTCACAAAACAGCTACCTCCTCCTGAAAAGTAGCAAGAACAAAGTTTAAATTTCAAACACACGTCCACATGCATAGTCCCCATATTCTAGAAGACATCCCCTTAAATCTACACAACTCCCCAAACCATCCCCACCTTGATGTCAGTGGGTGCCCGCAAATCCACCAAAACCCCCATATTCGCTGACTAACCCCTATGTCTGCGCAAATCCCTGTGCACTGCCATATTCTCCAAAACATTGCAATCAGTGCAATCCTCAAATCTGTGTGCACCCCCAAATCCGTACTCAGCCCGAACCTGCCAACAGGCACAAATTTACCAACGTAGCCCGACTTGTGCGAACTCCAAACCCGCTGGCTCCTCCACATCTACATTAGATTATCCCAAATCAAGAACCATTTCAACCAGTTCTCAAAATATCTGCCTCCAACATCAAAATATAGCAAGAACAGATGTCGAAGTTCAGGTTGCATTTATTATTAAACTGTGTATCAATGAAACAACCTCCAGATTCAAAACACTTCAAAACCCGGAATTCCCATCTGTGCAAATCTGTGTGCACTCCCAAACCCCGCACGCAAACTCCCAACCCAGAGTTAATCCCCCAATGTGTGCATCCCGCAATCCATGCGCACCCCAAACCTGCCGACACTCCCAAATCCCTCCACATACCCAGATCCGTGCGCACCCCAAACCTGCCGACACTCCCAAATCCACCCACATACCCAGATCCGTGCGCACCCCAAACCTACCGACACTCCCAAATCCACCCACATACCCAGATCGGTGCGCACCCCAAACCTGCCGACACTCCCAAATCCACCCACATACCCAGATCCGTGCGCACCCCAAACCTGCTAACATGCACATTAGATGATCCCAGAGCAAGAATCATTTCAAAAACTTCACAAGATTTTTGGCCTCCACCTCAAATCTAATGGCAAGAACAAAGTTCAAATTTTGAAGTGCATTTGTTCTTAAATGAACCAGCCTTGGTATTGATTGCACCCCGAAATCCACGGACTCCCCAAATCCGTGTGCACCCCCAAATCTCTGCGCAGGCATAAATACTCCTAAATCTCTGTGCACCCTCAAACGCCCAAAGCAGTGTGCACCCCCAAATTCACCGACACTCCAAAATCCATATTCACCAATATACTCTGAAACCGTCGCACATCCGCAAATCAATGTGCAGACCCATTTCCATGTGCATCCCCAAACCCGCCGACATCCCCACAAGCACACTAGATTATCCCAGAGAAAGAATCATTTCAAACAGTTCACAAAATAGCTGTCTCCATCTTAAAAAAGTTCAAAATGCAAACTGCACTCATTTTAAAATATCTCTGTATGTCTGAATCTGTGTGTTCATATGCGTCCCCGTATGTGTCTGTCCGTCTTTTCGTGTGTGTGTGTCTGTGTGTGTTTGTGTCAGAGACCAGCTCGCAGACGGCGCTCGGTCTTTGTCGTGACGGCGTAGCTACTGAGAACACTCGGCTATCCCGGCTCCTCCACATCCCCTCCCCCGCCTATTCTGTAGCGCACAGAAAGGGAACAAACAGGCCTCTCCCGGAAACCACAAGCCTTCATTTCCCGAGAGAACATTGTCGATGCCCAAACAACGAAGAATTGTACAACATCAGACAATTCACTGTGCGAGTCAACCGTCATCACAGTGCGGGGTGGGGGATGTGGGGACGGGATGGTGGCGGGGGAAACGAGCTGCAGTAAAGGAGGAATTGGGGAGAGTGTGAGAGGCAGGGGAAGCGTTGGGTAGAAAGGGAGAAAGAGACAATAAGGGAAAAAAGGGGAGGAGTGAGGGGGTAGGGTAGGGAGGAATGTGTGGAGAAAAGAGTGTGGCACTGGGGAAGGGAACGGATGAAGAGAGAGAGAGAAAGAGAGAGTGTGGGAGAGAGGAAAATAGGTGAGTGGAGGAAGAGAAAGGATGAGGGAGTGGGAGACAAGAGATGGAGAGAAAGAGACGCTGAGGGATCAGGGAAGAGTAGGTGGAGAGAGAGGGAAGGGGTGAAAATGGGGGCAGGAGAGTGGGGAGAGTTTGAGGCAAAGAGGAGGAAAGAGCAATTTTTGGGAAGCAGGGTGAAGGGCAATGGGAATATGGAGTGTGTGTGTGTGTGTGTGTGTGTGTGTGTGTGTGTGTGTGTGTGTGTGTGTGTGTGTGTGTGTGTGTGTGTGTGTGTGTGTTTGTGTGTCTGTGTCTATCTACCTGTGTGCATGTGGGTGTCTGTGTCTGTTTGCTCCTCAACAACTTTAAAATCCCCGGCTCTGATCTCCTCACTTTGACCATGGATGTCCAGTATCAATTCACTTCTGTCCCCAGCAGGAAAGCCTTAAAACACATCATTTGCTTCCCGACAACAGGCCCAACCAATTCCCCTTCATCGACACTTTAATTGGAGTCAGAGGGCACTATAACAAACAAACAAACAAACCCCTTTTCCCATTTAGTCCGTACTGAATTGTTATTCTGCCGAATCCCATAACAGCAGCTGGACCATGGCCCTCAATACCCCTCCCGTCCATGTACTGATCCAAACTTCTCTGCAATGAAATCCATAACTTCCACTGGCAGCTCTTCCCCCACCCTCACCACCCTCTGAGTGAAGGAATTCCCACTCAGGTTCCTCATAAATATTTCACCTTTCACCCTTAAATTACGACCTCCAGTTTCCATCTCACCCAAATTCAGAGGAAAAATCCTGCCTCCATTTACCCTGTCAACCAACAACACTCATAATTTTGTATAAATCTGCAAAATCCCCTTCATTTTCCAACACTAAAGGCAATAAAGTCCTTACCTTTTTCTAAAGCTGGAGTCCTCAAGTCCCAGCAAACGCATTGTAAATTTCTCTGCACTCTTTCAATTTTGTTCATAATTTTCCTTCAGGCAGGTAACAAAAACTACACACAATACTCCAGATTAGGCCTCACCAACGTCTTATACAACTTCAACATAACATCCCATCTCCTGTACTCAGTACTTTGATTTATGAAATCCAATGTGCCAAAAGCTCTTATTTCGACGCTGTCTACCTGTGACAGCACTTTCAAGTAGTTATGAATCTGTGTTCCCGGATCCCTCTGGTCCACCTCAGGACCCGACTGCTCACCGTGTCTTCATGCACCCCAAATCAGTGCACACCCCGAATCCAGTCCTTTAAATACGAAACAATGTTTGATGAGTTTCCAGCAGTAAATCTGACCTGCTGCGAGTATGACCTGTTTTAAGACTCTTGAAAATCGAAAGGGAATCTGAACAAATTACAACTTTACATGGACAAGTTTCCTGCACCCACTGTAAGCTTGAAATAATGGCAAGCGATTCTGTTGGAAATCCTGATAAATGGTTGGTAGGTCGTTTCTTTATTGTTATCTATAATGCACACATACCACAGCAACACCAACATTCCCAGTTAAATTATATTTCGATCCTTCTGGAAAAATGGTTAAACTATCTCAACAGTTTCCTTCATATATCCTAAACCAACAAATTCTCAGGCATAACAGAATTATTAGACTTCATTAAATCCTGTATCCTATAATCAAATAAAGGCATTGAAAGAAACAAGGTGGGGTTACCGAGAATGTGACTGCGGGACATTTTGCACAACCCAACAAACACATATTTCAAGCGTGATAAGAACCCAGGCACCCAAAACTAAAAACACACTTCTTGTGAATTTCGCAACAGTTCTCCAACACACCTTTAACAGCATGAACATTTCTTTCCCCTTAAATTAATCCAGTATGTTAACATTAAATTCAAACTCCACAATTTCAACCAGTAAAGCCGAAACAGACATGACTGCACCACAACACAATCTCAAAGCCTGTGCTTGTTTCACAACCAAACATAATAAAGTTGAAGATGAAGCTGATCGGTAAACCACAACCATAATCAAGAACAGATCCAATTAAACAAATGAAATTGGTCAACAAATATTTTCATGTCATACCCTAGAATATCCACAGAGATAACTGGGAATATTTAATGTTCCTTCATATTTTATCAATTATTTTTGTCCGGTGCTTCCATATCAGCTTATTATCCGTCCACATGCCTGGAAATCTTACCACTGACACCTTTTAAGGAGTTTGACCATATCATTTCAATTCGAGTGCAGGTCCATTAATCTTGTCTGTAAAACACATAACTTGTCCCATCTGTTTGCCGACTGTTTGACCTCACTAATTGCTAATGCATCCTATATACAGTAAAATTGAAATTTCTACCTCTAATCCATAAACTTCTATCATCTGCATATAGTGATTTACACAATCCACCACCTACTTCAGAGAAAAATATTGTTAATTATAATATGAAATAATAAATACTGCCTTGTGGGATCCCAATCTCTATCTTATAACAACCCGAATACAACTTGCCCACCCATACCTGACATCAGACGTCCAATAAAAACAACTCAGAAAAAATTATATAATCGCCTCTCCACTTGTATTTCCACAATTTCATAAAGATTATTTTCTTCCAAAATACCATTTGCCTTTTGAATAGTAAAAATACTGCTGTTACAACATCTATATTTAACTGTGCTTTGCTAATATCATCTTCCAAACATAAAAATAAATTCAATGTCTTACTTGATACATTTACAAGACATCCAAATAAAAATAATCAGAAAAAAGTGGACAATAGTCCCCTCAATTGCATTTCCAAAAATTAATCAGAAGTCCGTCCTGCAATAAATTTCATTTGCCTTGTCAATATCACAAAATATTGCTATTACAACATGTTTTATTTAACTGTGCTTTCTTAATATGATCTTTCAAACCCAAAACTGTTTCGAATGTTTTCTACCCTTCTGAATTCCCCTCTGATAAAACATGAAATCAGCTCTTTTATTAAAAATGTAATTCAAACGCTCGATTACCATACATTCTACAAGTTTACATAAATGAGACGTTAATGGTATTGGCCTATAACAAGGAGCATCAGACGGGGAGCTTCAGGTTTTAGAATGGGCACTACTACAACCATTTTCCAGGAGAAAAGTGGATGGCTAAAGCTCCAAATACAATTCAAAAAGTTAATATTTTCACTAAAGAAAATTACATACATACCTGTGGAATCAAGAATTTCTACTGCAAGTTTGTCGTACATTTTATTCCCATTCACAACTCTATACTCTGCCCCTTTCCTTATAAAACTGACAACACCACCCCTCTACCAACTAACCGGTCAAGCCTAACGACAATATAATCCTGCACAGGAAAAAAAACCTAAAATGTGCTGGTTTCCTGAACAGATATAACATCCGGAGAATCGGAAAATCAGAAATGAACTTCTTAAAGTCTTGTCCATTATAAATCAGTGTACTCGCATTTCATTGCAATATTTTAATCCTATTATGTATGTTGACAAGTAGACTGGGATACAGATACCCCACCCAACAAATCTTCATTTAAAGGTTCCCACAAAACACCAGTTACACCAAGATACCTTTCTGCAGCTTTCACAATAATTTTAATTAACTCGGTAGGATGAGATGCCTGATCAGTACAATTCACCACATTGGTTATAAACATCACAAACTTCATTTTATCCAGCAGTGAAGTATCTTTGGTGAGAGCACTGTGATACTGGCATATATCCACTGACGTCACAGTTTGTTCTCTGAGTGGGATCACTTTATCCAGTTTACCTGCTCTGCTTGCTGTACTTGTCCTTGAATAGGCCCTTTTGCTCACTGTGTTGTTCTGAACCAATTGAACTGGTCACTCATGCCTTACTAAACCAATCCCTTCCGCCTACACAAGGAACACATCCATCCATTCTCCTCACATTCACGTGGGATCTAATAGCCTCTATCACATCTGCCTCCACCACCACCCCTGACATTCACTCCAGACACCCATCACTATTGGAATGAAAAACAAAACTTGAAACACAAATCTCCTTTAAACATTCTGAGTCAGGTTTTTAACATCATTGTGTTTTCTAATTGTTTTTGTTTAACAGCAGCTATGCAGAGAAAAGATACAAAATTACACTAAATTACAAAATACTTCAATAGTGTAAAAAGGACCAATGAGGATGTGTTCCCCCTTCCTCCTGAAGTGCATGCCCACTGGCATTGGACATTTCCTCCTTAGAGAAAAAATCCCGGCTGTCCACTCTGTCTGTGTCTCTCACATTCCTGTAAACGTCTGTCACACCTCCCTCAGCCTCTGCCACTCCGGAGAAAATTACCCGAGATTGTCCGGTCTCACTTTATCCAGGCAGCATCCGGTTAAGCCTCTTCCACTCACCATCCAAAACCTCCGTATTATTCCTGTCTTCGAATGTAATTCTCCAGATGTGGTTAAACTAGAGATTTATACAACTGCAACATAACTGCCTGACAATGGAACCACTATCTGGGAGTTATGAACTCGGATTCCAAGATCTCTCTGTAGATCAACACAGTCCAATCTCGCCCCATGAATATAATAGCAAAGAGATAATGCTGAGGCTTTATAAGACACGAGTCAGGCCACACTTGGAGTATTGTCAACAGTGTTGGGCCTCACATCTCAGACAGGATGTGTTGTCTTTGGAGAGAGCCCAGAGGAGGTTCACAAGGAATATTTGGGAATGAAGGGGTTAAAATATGAGGAGCACTTGGCAGCTTTGACCCTGTGCTCACTGGAACTCAGAAAAATACGGGGCATCTCATTGAAACCTACCGAATGTTGAAAGGACTGGATAAGGTGGATGCGGAGAAGGTATTTCCTGTGGTGGGGCACAGCCACAAAGTCGAGGGGCCACCTTTTCAAACAGAGGTAAGCAGCTTATGTTTTTATTAGCCAAGGTGTATTGGATCTGTGGAATGCTCTGCCACAGACTGCGGTGGAGGCCGAGTGTGTGGGTATATTCAAGGCGGAAGTTGATCGTTTCCTGATCAGTCAGGGTATCAAAGGATATGGCGGGAGGTCAGATATCTGGAATTGAGTGCGATCTGGGATCAGCCATGATGGAAAGGTGGCTGACTCAATGGGCTGAATGGCCTAATTCTGTTCCTATGCCTTAGGGACTTAAGAACAGAAGCCCCCTCAATCATGATGAATCTCCTCTGCACTCTTCCATCACAAAACATCCTTTGTACAGAATGCTAAGAGGAACTGATTGCAACTTTTCAAGAACGTTGTCAAGTCAGGCAGCATCTGTTGAGAGGAATAGAGTCGATGTTTGGGACAGAACCCCTCCCTTACGGCACTAACACAGGCCCTTTGACCCAACCTTTCCATGCTGTCCTCCTGTCCATTTAAACTAATCCCTCTGCCTGTCTTTGACACAGAACACAGAAATCTACAGCACATTACAGGCGCTTCAGCCCACAATGTTGTACTGACCATGTAACCTACTCTAGAGACTGCCTAGGATTTCCTGATCGTATATCCCTCTATAACCATATAACCAAATAACAATCACAGCACAGAAAACAGGCCATTCCGGCCCTCCTAGTCCGTGCCGAACTCTTAATCTCACCTAGTCCCACCTACCCGCACTCAGCCCATAACCCTTCACTCCTTTCCTGTCCATATACCTATCCAATTTTACCTATCTAAGTATCTCTTAAAATATCCTATTGTATCCACCTCCACCACCGTTGCCAGCAGCCCATTCCATGCACCCACCACTCTCTGTGTAAGAAACTTACCCCTGACATTCCCTCGGTACCGACTTCCAAGCAGCTTAAAACCTCGTCCCCTCGTGTTAGTCACTTCAAGCCTGGGAAAGTGCCTCTGACTATCCACATGGTCAAAGCCTCTCATCATCTTATACACCTCTATCAGGTCACCTCTCATCCTCCGTCGCTCCAAGAAGGAAAGGCCAAGTTCACTCAATCTATTCTCATAAGGCATGCTCTCCAATCCAAGAGCAACATCCTTGTAAATCTACTCTACACTCTCTATAGTATCCACATCCTTCCTGTAGTGAGGCCACCAGAACTGAACACAGGATTCCCAAGTGGGGTCCAACTAAGCCCACAGCCCTGCCGTGTTGGGGTACAATTACTTATGTACAGGTTAGGAGAAATATAGCTTCAACATCACCTCACAGCTCTTGAACTCAATCCCACAGTTGATGAAGGCCATCACACCAGACGCCTTCCTAACAACACTGCCAACCTCCACAGCAGCTTTGAATGCCGTATGGACATGGACCCCAAGATCTCTCCGACCCTCCACACTGCCAAGAGTCTTACCATTAATATTATATTCTGTGTTCAAATTTGACCTGCAGAAATGAACCTCCTCATCTGTGTTGAACTCCATCTGCCACTTCCCAGTTCTGCATCTGAGGCGAGGAAATAGATTGCTGAGCCTCTGACTAGGATCATTATGTCCTCATTGTCCACGGGAATGGTACCGGAGGATTAGAGGGAGGCGAATGTTATCCCCTTGTTCAAAAAGGGAAGTAGGGATAGTCTGGATAATTATAGACCATTGAGCCTTACATCTGTGGTGGGAAAGCTGTTGGAAAAGATTCACAAATATAGGATTTATTGGCATTTAGAGAATCATGGTCTGATCAGTGACAGTCAGCATGGCTTTCTGAAGGGCAGATCGTGTCTAACAAGCCTGATGGAGTTCTTTTAAGAGTGACCTTAAGAGGTGACGTTAAGAAAGCTTATGGGGTGCTAGCTTTCATAAGTAGAGGGACAGAGTTTAAGAGTCGCGATGTAATGATGCAGCTCTATAAAACTCTGGTTGGGCTACACTTGGAGTACTCTGTCCAGTTCTGGTCACCTCACTATTGGAAGGATGTTGAAGCATTGGAAAGGGTACAAAGGAGATTTACCAGAATGCTGCCTGATTTAGAGAGTATGGATAATGATCAGAGATGAAGGGAGCTAGGGCTTTACTCTCTGGAGAGAAGGAGGATGAGAGGAGAAATGATAGAGGTATAGTTGATATTAAGGGGAACAGGTAGAGTGGACAACCAGCGCCTCTTCGCCAGGGCATCACCGCTCAATACAAGCGGACATAGCTTTGAGGTAAGGGCGTGGAAGTTCAAGGGGGATATTAGAGGCAGATTTTATACTCAGAGTGGTTGGTGCGTGGAATGCACTGCCCGAGTCAGTGGTGGAGGCAGATACACTAGTGAAGTTTAAGAGACGACGAGACAGGTATCTGGAGGAATTTAAGCTTAGGGAGGCAGAGTTTAAGGGTCGGCACAACATTGTGGGCCGAAGGGCCTGTACTGTGTTGTATTGTTCTATGTTCTATCTATTTCTCGCTGGAATCTCTCTTTTAATTTATTTTTTTTATTGAAGGCACGACACAGTACAGAAAACGTAATGCATTACATTTTCCTCCGTTTTGCTTTTATACCTTACCCCGAAACAACACCAAAACGTCATCAGTGGGGCCTTCTGGGAGTAGTAGTCATTAGTCCTCGCTCGCTCCCTGTCAAAGCATGTTTCGTCAGCCACCACAGACATCACCGAAACAGACCCACCGAGGCGCGAAGGGGAATCACACCCGTCCTTGTGGGCGCCGAGGCCGCTGACACCGACAGAAGCGACTTCGCTGATCTCCGCCATGGAAATGGAGCGGAAGAGAAGGGGCAGATCATGGGCCGATTTCCTCCAGCCTATCGTAGCTCAGACTTAACACTGACCCCTGCTATCATTGGCTGCCGGGCCTGTCGCGCAAATGGGAATTCAGAGGGTGATTAGTTTATGTGAACGTCAGACAGCCTTCCTGTCTTTATGAGTTTGGATTTGAATTTATAACAGGACAGGAAGCAAATTGGGAGAAATGTGAGTTTTAATGTGATGGTGCATCAGTCTCCGAGTTACATTATTAACAATAAAAGGGCAAAGTAAGTAGCCGATTTACTGGAGGTTATACGGAGATAATATTGGAAGGGATATCAAACTTGGAATTGTTTGGGATATGATCTAGAAAGTGGGGTGATTTGTGGGGATCATAATATTCCAGTGTTGATTAATGCGGGCAAAATGATTGTTACTGAAACAGGAAAGTTTGTGTTACTGGCTGGGTCATTTGCTGAGATTCATAATCAGGGTAATTTAAGTGTAGAAGTTAAACAATGTAGGGATATGTTTTTCAGTGAATACTCTGAAGTGCTGGAAGTCAGCTGTAGCAATGACAGTATCACTGATGGAGAGATTTCTTTGTATGAATTTAAGAAGTCTATTAATAATGCAGGTCAAGTGTCCCCAGGAAAGAGTGATATTTGAAATTGTAATTGTATATAATTCTCTTTTGTGAAAATATTAAATGTTTGAGTTGTGCATCTACTTTCCTCATGGAAAATGGAAATAGTAGTGCCTATTTATAACCTGGCAGATCCCCATTTGATTCTTCTTGTTATGGGCTGAAATTGTGAATGTCTCATTTATGTAAACTGATGGAATGTATGGTAATCAAACGCTTGAGTTATATTTTGGAAAGAGTGGTGATAAAGTGTTTTATTAGAGTGGATTTTGGAAGGGTGAAATGACATTAGGTTCAGTTTTAGGTTTGGAAGATGATATTCGGAAAGCACAATTAAATAAAGATGTTGTAATAGCAGTATTTCTTGATACTGAAAAGGGAAATGATATGGAAGGAAGGACTTTTGGTTAAATTATGGAAATTAGGAGTGAGGGGAGATTGTATAATTTTTCGGAGTTTTTTAAATTTGGACCGACTGTGCAAGTACCGGTCGGCATGTTATGTTTGTGTTTCTATGAGATAGAGAATGGGATCCCACAGGACAGTATTTGTAGCCCTTCATTATTAATATTATGATTAATGATATTTTCTCTGAGATGGGAAAATGGGATACCCTGGGTAAATCACAATATACAGATGATTTAGCTTTATAGATTATAGGTATTAATTGCAATTTACAATTAATAGGTCAAACAGTGGGCAAATTGATGTGGATTTTAAGCTTTCAGTCATTAAAACACATTACATGGTTTACAAACAGCATTAATAGACTTGCACTTGATTTTATATTATATGATTAATATCTTGAAGAAGTGTCAGTGGTAAGATTTCTCAGTATGTGGATGGATAATAAGCTGACATGGAAGCACCTATCAGTAAAATAATTGATAAATGTAAAGGAGCTTTAAATCTCCTCAGACATATATGTGGGTATTCTTTGATGCAACATGAAAATCTTTGTTGACCAATTATATTTGTTTAATTTGATCTGTTCTTGATTATGTCTGTGTGGCTAATGGATCAGCTCCATCTTCAAATTAAAAATGTTTGTATGTGATACAATTACAGACTTTAAGATTGTTTTCTGATGCAGTAATGTCGTCTCCTGTTTTGGCTTTACTGATTGCAATGGGACAATTGCCCTTAAAGTAACAGAGGTTCAAGTTGATGTCAACATACTGGATTAATTTGCGGGGGCAAGGAAATGATCATCCTGTTAAAGGTGTGCTAGAGGACGGTTGGGGACATCACAAGAAAAGTGTTTTTTGTTTTGAGTGGCTGGGTTCTTACCACGCTGGGAATATGAGTGTATTTGATGGTACAATATGTCCTACTGTAGCTTTCTCTGTAACCCCACCTTGTTTTTTCCAATGACTTCAGTTGATCTTAGGTTACATGATTCAATTCACTTCTGCATGAGAGTCCGTTGTTTCATCAGTATATTAATGAAAGTTATTATCATACAGTAACCATTTTTACAGATGAATCCAAAGATAAGTTAACTGGGGATGTTGGTGTGGCTGTTTTTGTGTGCCTGAATTGCAGGTAATGATAAAGAAATGACTTATAGTCATTTATCAGCATAGGAAGCAGAATTCTTTGCGAACAGGTTATGCTTACAGTGGGTGGAGGAAATTGGTCCTTATAATTTGCTCAGAATACATTTCGGTTGTGATGACTTTTAAACAGTTCATTCTGGCAGTAGGTCAGATTGACTGTTGGAAACTTGTCAAACGGTATTTCATATATAAAGTTTGATCTATATGTCTGCACATTATAGGCCCTGCACATCACACTGTTGAGGGAAATGATGATGTTGACTGTTTAGCACCAAAAGCTGTTAAATGTTAAGCTGTGGATATAGACCTTCCACTTAGCAAATTAGAAGCTAAAGGTTTGGTAGTGTTAAGAATTAGGGGCTTATGGCAAGACGTAGGATAATGGACATAAGGACAGACACCTTTACAGAATACATAAACCTGTTGGGTTTATAGAAGAAGGACTTAAAACAAGGGAAGGAATGATATTGACATGACATAGAAATTCCCACACTGCTTAATTATGCCTTGTATCTAATTGGAAAACTTCATTCTGTGTCGTGTACATTTTGTCATTATGAAACTATCGAAACACATACTATCTCAATGTGAAGCGTATAAGGCTGAAGAAAAATCAAATGCAGTCTTCAGTACAATCTTTGCGAGGGTAGATAGTTTTCAGATAAAAACTTTATTACATTATCGGACTGACTTTAAATTAATTCACAGTTTGATCTGGAAAAGGCATGTAATAATTGTGTTAAACCTAAGGAAATGGCATATACGGTAGCAAAGGTGAGTGGGATGTTGGATTATTGGGATGCTCTTAAAATCCAACAAAAGGCAACGAAAAAAGCCATAAGAATGGTCAAGACGAAACATGAGTGCAAACTGGCCAGTAATATAAATCAGGAGACTAAAAGTTTAGTTTTCAGTTACATGAAGAGTGAAAGGGAGATGAGAGTTGAACTGGACCACTGGAAAATGATGCTGGTGAAGTAGTAATGGGGGACAAAGAAATGGCAGATGAACTTAATGAACAATCTTCACTGTCTTTTCCAGTCAGCACCGCCCCTACTTGTCTCAATTAACCTGTCTCATTACGGGTGAACTTTAGGACCCGGGGGAGCTCAGGACCCGCCACCCACAGCTGCTGCTGAATCCCCGGTGTTTCTGTTCGGTTGACGGATGCGGTGAACGAGTTCAAATTAATCGATTGATAATTCTCATCTCGTGTTTATTTCACTCCATAATCCATAGAACACTACAGCACAGAAAACAGGGCATTTGGCGCTTTTAGTCTGTGCGGAAACTTTATTCCGCTTGCCCCATTGACATGCACCCAGTCCATAACCCTCCAAACCTCTCCCATCCATGTATCCATCCAATTTCTTCTTAAAACTTAAGAGTGAGCCCGCATTTACCACGTCAGATGGCAGCTCGTCCCACACTCCCACCACTCTCTGAGTGAAGAAGTTCCTCCTCATGTTCCCCCTAAACCTTTCCCCTTTCACCCTAAAGCACCTTGTCAAAGGCCTTACTAAAGTTCATGCAGACAACATCCACAGCCTTTCCTTCATCTGCTTTCTTGGTCACCTCCTCGAAAAAGTCTACAAGATTCATTAAACACGATCCACCACGCACAAAGCCATACTGACTATCCTTAATCAGCCCTTGGCTGTCCAAATACTTGTAAATCCGATCTCTCTGAACATCTTACAATAATTTACCTACTACTGATGTCAGGCTCACTGGCCTGTAGTTACCTGGTTTACTATTGGAGTCTTTTTTAAACAACGGAATAACATGAGCTACCCTCCAATCCTCCGGCACTGCACCCGTGGCTAAGGACATTTTAAATATTTCTGTCAGGGCCCCTGCAATTTCTACACTAGTCTCTCTCAAGGTCCGAGAACATATAAAGTCAGGCCCGGGGGATTTATCTACTTAGTTCTATCATGTATAAACCTTTTTTCATTTCTTTCTATACATGCAGTCCTCGCAAGATCGTTATCCTCCTCCACATCACTATTTGCTCTAACACTCCCTCTGCAAATCTAGTTTAAACCCCCCGAAGCAGCACTTGTAAATCTACCCGCAAGGATGTTAGTCCCCCTCCAGTTCAGGGGCAAACAGTCCCGTCGGAACAAGCCCCACCTTCCCGGGAACAAAGCCCAATTGTCCAGATACATGAAGCCCTCCCTCCTGCACCATCTCCTTAGCCACGTATTTAGCTGCACTCTCCGCACATTTATATTTACAGGGACTTTACTCCTGACGCCGGTCCCGGGACCCGACCCGTTTACAGACCCGGAGCGGAACCGGAGCAGATTCGCAGCCACTGGTTTTCATCCCAGGTCGAGAAGAAAGGATAAAGTTTCCCCGTGAATTTAATCCCAGTGACGGTGTGGAGATGGGACTTGGTCTCCGCGTTGTAAAATGAAACTGTCCCGGACTCGTAACTGAGATAAACTCCCACCCTCCCGGGGATGGGACCGGCAGGGAGACGGGACTCGGGGGAGATGAGACCATGGAACACGTCATAATCCAGATATAACACGTCACCATACCGCCTGATGATCCAGAATCCGGTCTCCGGACTCAGACTGAACCGTCCCTTCCTCTCCACAGACTCTGCGGCGACTCCTAGACACCAGAACCGATTCCCCGTCACCTCCACCTCCCAGTCATGTCTCCCCGATGTGAATCCCTCCGATCCCAGCACACAAGCCCAGTCAGTGAATCTCTTCCCGGTGTCAGGGAGATCCCTCCGGGTCCAGGTCCATCTCACACCCTTCCGATCTTCAGACACCTCGAGACACGGATTCGCCGTTTCCACATCCAGGGTGACAGAGACTGGGGGGAGAAGCAGAGAATTAGAGAGTCCCCGGGGATCGGGGGGAGTCTCGGGCAGCGCGGCCCCGGGGATCGGGGAGGGGGGTGGACTCGGGGAGCACGGCCCTGGTGATCGGGGGGAGACTCGTGCAGCGGGGCCCCGGGGGTCGGGGGGAGGTTTGACCCGACGAAAGCGGGTGGACAACTAATGTCTCCCCAAGGGGAGAGGGGAAACATCATCCCTCACTCCTGCCTGTTGACCCCTGAAAGAATTTTGAGTTACCATGAGATCTCTCATTCTTCGAAACTGGGAACAGAGAACATAGAGCAGTACAGCACAGGATCAGGCCTGTCATACAATGTTCACATTCATTTGTGAGTGTGAAGTGGGGCAATGTGATGATTTGAGACAGTAAAGGAGGTGATAATGGGAACCAGTAGGGGAGAGATGAATGGCAGATTGAAACAGGAGGGGGAGGGGTGGAAAGCCTGTGGGTGAACTGTGTGTGTAGATGTAATGAGAAGCTAGAGGGGGCAAAGATGGCAGATGAGAATGACTTTGTGCAATTTCACAAAACCCCATTCTCCGCAGCTCCTCATTAGGACACAGGATGAATTTGCAGGAACCCTTAAGCAACACAGGTCCTGATGAAGTGTTTCAGTCTGAACCGTGGACTGTTTACTCTTTTCCATAGAAACTTCCCGGCCTGCTGTTCCCCCAACAATTTGTGTGTGTTACTCTGCTTTAAATGCACTCATTTATTTGGCCTCCACAGTTGCCTGTGGCAGATTTACTATCCTGTGGATAAAATAATTCCTCCTCATCTCTGTCCTAAATGGACATCCCTATAGTCGGAGGCTGTGCTTACCATTCTCGACCCACCCACATCCTCCCAACATCAACTCTCTCCAGACAGGTGTCAGAGAGATCTAGCGAGACCCTTCATCAGGACCTGTGTAGCTTGGATTACCAGCATCTGCAGATTTTCTCCTGTTTGATTTTTAAAGCAGATGTTAATAAGAAAACTTCTTGATCAGTCAGAGGCTCAAAAGTTATGGGGAGGAGGCGGGAGAATAGGGTTGAGAGGGATAATAAATCAGCCATTCTTCTAAACTCCCATGAGTACAGACCCAGAACCATCAAACACTCCTCATATGTTAACTCTTTCATTCCCGGAATCATTCTTGTGAATCTTCTGGACCCCTCCAATGCCAGTACATGTTTTCCAATAGAAGGGACCCGAAACTGCTCACAATACTCCAAGTGTGGTCTGACCAATACCTTATAAAACCACAGCATTGCATCCTTGTTCTTGTACTCTAATCCTCTCGAAATGAAGGCAAACATTGAGTTTGCCAATCTTACCACTGACACAAACTGCAAGTCAACCTTCAGGGAATCCTGCACAAGGACACCCATGTCCCTTTGCACCTCTGATTTTTGAATTTCGCCCTGTTTACAGAATTGTCTATGCGTTTCATTCCTTCGACCAAAGTCGTACCTGGCTAAGTTTGTACCTGCCAAACTCTACCTGCGCTACAAGATCCTTATTACGTTTACTGGTGCATTCAAATAAGACCATAAGACAAAGCAGCAGAAGCCGTCCCTTCGAATCTGCTCCGCCATTTCATCAGGATCTGATCCATTCTCCCATTTAGTATCTTCTTTGATATTATTTGCTAGCTTTCTTTCATAGTTCATCTTTTCCCTCTTAATGGCCTTCTTAGATTCATTTTGTAAGCTTTTAAAAACTTCCCAATCCTCTGTCTTCCCAGTAATTTTTGTTTCCTTGAATGCCCTCTCCTTTGCTTTTACTTTAGCTTTCACTTCTCTTGTCAGCTACGGTTGCATCTTTTTCCATTCGAAAATTTCTTCTTTTTTGGAATATATCTGTCTTGCACCTTCCTCACTTCTCGCATAAACTCCAGCCACTGCTGCTCTGCCGTCCTCCCGCTAGTGTCCCTTTCCAGTCAAATTTGGCCAGTTCCTCTCTCGTGCCACTGTAATTTCCTTTACTCCACTGCAATACCGACACATCGGATTTCGGCTTCTCTTTGTCAGATTTCACAGTGAACTCAATCATGTTACGATCACTGCCTCCTAACGGTTCCTTCACCTCAATCTCTGTAATCACCTCTGTGTCATTACACAATATCCAGTCCAGTACCTCTGATCCCCTAGTGGGCTCAACAACAAACTGTTCTAAAAAGCCATCTCGTAGACATTCCACAAATTCTCTCTCTTGAGATCCAGTGTCGACCTGATTTTCCCAATCCACTCGCATGTTAAAATCCACCACAATTATCATAACACTGCCCTTCTGGCAAGCCTTTTCTATTTCCTGTTGTAATTTGTAGTCCACCTCACTGCAGCTGTTAGGAGGCCTGTATATAACCGACATCAGGTCCTTTTACCCCTGCGATTTCTTAGCTCAACCCAGAAAGATTCTTCCGATCCTATGTCACCTCTTTCCAATGATTTAATATAATTTCTTACCAATAAAGCCACGCCACCCCCTCTGCCTACCTGCCTATCCTTCCGATACACCGTGTATCCTTGGACGTTCAGCTCTCAGAGACATGCATCCTTTAGCCACGTCTCAGCGATGGCCACAAAATTATACCTGCCAATCTGTAGCTGTACGACAAGATCATCCACCTTATTCCTTATGCTGTGTGTATTTAAGTATAACACCTTAAGTCCAGTATTTGGTACTTTGATTGCACTGCAACTCACCCCAGTGGCTGCAAATTTGCCCCATCACCTGCCTGTCCTTCCTGACATCTTTACTGTTCACTATCTTAGATTTATTTCTGTTTTCCCCCTCCTCCACTCTATCATTCAGATTTACCATCCCCCTGCCAAATTAGTTTAAACCCTCCCTAACAGCTCTATTAAACATTCCCGCTGTGGTTCAGGTGTAACCCGTCCTTTTCGAACAGGTAATACTACCCCCTAAAGAGATCCCAATGATCAAAGAATCTGAAGCCCTGCCCCCTGCACCAGTCTCTCAGCCACGCATTCATTTGCCTGATCCTACTATTCTTGCCCTTGCTAGCACGTGGCACAGGTAGCAATCCTGAGATTACTACCCTGGAGGTCCTGCTTCTCAGCTTCATTCCTAACTCCTGGAAATCTCTCTTCAGGACCTCCTCCCTTTTCCTCTCTATGTCATTGGTACCAACATGTACCAAGACAGCTGGCTGCTCGCCCTCTCCCTTCAGAATATTCTGGACCCGATCCGAGACATCCCGTACCCTGGCACCTGGGAGGCAACACACCATGCGGGTATCTCTACCAGGCTCACAGAATATCCTGTCTGTTCCCCTGACTATGGAATCCCCTATGACTACCGCATTCCTCTTCCCCTCCTTCCCTCCTGCACAACAGCACCAGGCTCAGTGCCAGAGACCCGGTCACCGTGGCCGTCCCCTGTCAGGTCATCCCCCTCAACAGCACCCGAAACGATATACTTGTAGGCTGAGGGGGGCAGCCACAGGGGTGCTCTCCACTATCCGGGCATTTCTCTTCCTTCTCCTGACAGTCACGCAGTTTTCTGACCCCTGTAGCCTCGGGATGACTACCTCCCTGTAGCTCCTGTCTATCACCTCACCATTTTCTCTAATAAGCAGTAGGTCATCAAGCTGCAGCTCCAGATCCCTAACACGGTCTCCGAGGAGCTGCATCTCGGTTCACCTGGTGCAGATGTGTCTATCAGGGAGGCTGGAGGTCTCCCAGGATTCCCACATCTGACACCCTGAACAAAGCACTAACCCTGCAGACATGCTACCTAATTCTACAGGAATGAAACAAAGAAACTACTCACCCACTTACTTCGCCAAACACACGAACTGTTTAAACCGTTAGCTAATGTGCCCTGCTGTTTCCCCGTCCGTCGGGCTGATTTGCCAAGGGGAGAAAAAGAGTCGGTGCCTCGCTCTCGCCTCTTCCCGTTACCGCCTAAGCCCGTTGAGCCAAAGCCCTACACTCTGCTGCCACCCACTCCGCTGCCCGCTGTATAGGGTGGTCATCTTTTTAAACTCTCCGCGCTGTCCTGCGCAGTCTCGCCGTTCTTGTACACGAAGTTTTTTTAAAAAACTGCCTCCCTTCAGAATTTAGCTCCCACGCCGCCCTTCTTGTCCCAATCTAAAAAACACCTTCAGTCCTGTATTCATCAGCCAATTCCACACTGTCCACATGAAATTCAGCAAGGCCTTTGATGTCGATGATAGACCACACTTGGAGCATTGTCTGCATTTCCGGTTCCCGAATATGTGGAGGGTGTCATTACACTGGACAGGAGGCTTCAGGAGGATGTTACCAGGACTGTGGGCTTGGGTTAAAAGCAGAGAGTGGATAAGCTTGGGCTATTCAGTTGTAGTGTAGGATGTTCAGGTATGACCCCGTATCGAGTAAATAATTCATAAGGAGCTTAAATAACGTTTCTTTTTGCAAGAAATGGGAGTATAGAACCAGAGGCCTCGGATTGAAAGTGAGACGGGAAATTTTTCTGAGTGGTCTATCGGGTAACATTCTCATAGAGAGGGAGGTTGGTAAATGGAATTTGCCCTCAGACGCTGTAGAAACAGGTAAAAATAAAATATTGTAAAATAAATTTGGGCAGGTACACAGATGGGAAATGGTTAGAGGGATGGGGGGGGGGCGAACACACACAAATGGTCCATGCTCAAGAAGACATCTTAGTATTGCGGATTGATGAAGTGGGCCGTGAGTTCAACATCCATCAAACCCTCCCAGATCATCCTCCTGAGGAATCTCACCCCGGAGTCTGTCTGTGAAGTGTTGATGTGACGTCACGTCAGAGGGCAGCTCAGTGCCACAGAACAGACAGACTGGGTAAGGACGGCAGATTTCAATCCTAAATGGGAATTTGTGCCTGTTTCTGTGGCCGTGTGTCACACGTGATTGAGTTGTTTAAATGAATAAATGACTGTCTCTGAAGAGATTGGTTTCCAGGTTACTGAGGGAAATAACAACGTATATTGCTGAGGCTCTGACTACAATCTGCCAATCCTTCCTGTGTATGTGTGTGAGGGAGATTTGCCAGGCCGGTTATGCTGTGTGTGCTTCTCCCGAGATGAAATCTTGACCCATGTCAATGCTTGTTGGTGTGTCCGAGCTTATTCTCACAATGCTTCAATGTAGTGGTCTGATAACCATTCACATAGGAGCAGAATTAGGCCATTTGCCCATTGAGTCTGCTCCGCCATTCAATCATGGCTGATCCTTTTTTTCCCTCCTCAGCCCCACTCCCTGGCCTCCCCGTAACCTTTGATGCTGTTTCCAATCCAGAGTCTATCGAGCTCTGCCTTAAATACACCCAACAAGTTCCGCAATTTCACCAGCTGCTGGCACAAATTTCTCTGCATTTGTTTTAAATAGACGCCCCTCCATCTTGAGGGTGTGCCCTCTTGTGCAAAACTCCACCGCCATGGCAAACATCCTTTCCACATCTACTCTGTCTAGGACTTTCAACATTCGAAAGGTTTCAATGAGATCCCCCTTCATCTTTCTAAATTCCAGCGAGTACAGACACAGAGCTATCAAAAGTTCCTTGTATGATAACCCTTTCATTCCTGGAATCATCCTTATGAAATGAACCTTCTGCAATGCCAGCACATCTTTTCTTAGATGAGGAGCCCAGAACTGTTCACAATATTCAAGGTGAGGCTTCACCAGTGCCTTATAAAGCCTCAGCATCACATCCCTGCTCTTGGATTGAATGCTATCTAAACCCCTTGAATTGAATGCTAACGTTGGATTTGCCTTCCTCACCACTGTGTTCTGCAGAATGACTGCTAAGTCCATTTTCAACTCAGCTTTTCGGGTTTTCTCCCCAATAGAAAAAAAAATCTGCACATTATTTCGACGACCACAGTGCATGGCCGTGCATTTTCCAACTTTGTATATCACTTGCCACTTTCTTTCCAATTCTCCTCATCCAAGTACTCATGCAGCCCAACTGTTTCCTCAACACTACCAGCCCCTCCACCAATCTTTGTATCATCAGCAAACGTGGAAACAAAGCCATCTATTCTAGTACAAGAGGGTATGAATTCAGGATTGAAGGACGTCCTTTTAGAACTGAGATGTGGAGAAATTACTTTAATCAGTGTGTGGAAAATCTGTGGAATTTGTTGCCACAAATGGCTGTTAAGGCCAAGTCATATTTAAGGTAGAGATAGATAGGTTCTTGATTAGCCAGGGCATCAAAGGGTATAGGGTGAAAGCAGGGGAGTGGGGATGACCGGAAGAATTGGATCAGCCCATGACTGAATGGTGGAGCAGACTCGAAGGGCCGAATGACCTATTTCTGCTCCTATATCTTATGGTCTATTCCATCAGCTAGATCTTGATATACAGCATAAAATGATGGCGTCCTAACGCTGATCCCTGTGGAACACGAGTCACTGGCAGCCAACCAGAAAAGGATCCCTTGACTCTCATTTACTGTTTCAATATAATGTTTCAATTATATGTATACTGTTTCAATAGAACATTACTGTTTCCTACCAATCATCCATGGCCTCTTAACCTGGTTACCACCTTCATGTGTGGCACCTTGTCAAAGGCCTTCTGCCATTCCGAATATACAACATCCACTAAATCCCCTTGATCTATTCTGCTTGTAATCTCCTCAAAGAATCCCAACAGGTTTATCAGGCAGGATATTCCCTTAACGAATCCAAGCTGACTTGTCCTATCTTGTCCAGTGTCACAAAATATTGCATAGCCTCACACTTAACAATTGACTCCAATTTCTTCCCAACCACAGAGGTGAGGCAAACTGGTCAATAATTTCCTTTCTGCTGCCTTCCTCTTTACTTAAAGAGTTAAGTGACACTTGCCATTTTCCAGTCCTCTGGCACCATGCCAGGGTCCAGTGATTTTTGAAAGATCATTTGAAATGCCTCCACTAGGGTGCAGTTCATCTGGTCCGGGTGACTTATGTACCTTTAGGTCTTTCAGCTTTTTGAGCACCTTCTCCCTTGTAACAGTAACTGCACTCACTTCTCTTCCCTCACACTCTTCAACACCGGGCACAGTGCTAGTGTCTTCCATGGTGAAGACTGGTGCAAAATATTTGGTTTATCTGCCATCTCTTTATCCCGCGTTATTATATATCCGGCCTCATTTTTAAAAATCTCTGTTTTATTTGTTTACAATACTTGAAAAACAATTTGATATTGTTTGCTAACTTGTTTTACAAAGACAGGTGTGTAAAAAGGGCCCGAAGGATCATTGGAGACCAGAGTCACCCCAACCACAAACTGTACCAGTTGCTACCATCCGGGATACGGTACCGCAGCATAAAAGCCAGGAGCAACAGGCTCCGGGACAGGTTCTTCAACCAGGCCATCAGACTGATTAGTTCAAATCAATTTCTTGTCTATTTTTTCCCAACCAATCAACCTTTTAGTTCCTCTCTGTAGATATTTAAAAGCTTCCCAATCTTCTGTCTGTGTACTAATTTTTGTTTAGTTGTAAGTTTTCTCTTTTGTCTTTACAATAACTTGTCTTCCCTTGTCAGCCACGGTTTTACTATTTTGCCATTTGAGTATTTATTTATTTTTGGGATACATCTATCCTTCACCTCTCTCATTCTCCCAGAAACTGACACCATTTCTGCTCTTCCCTATCCTTGCCAGCATCTCTTTCCAATTTGCTTTGGCCAACTTCTTTCTCGGACCACTGTAATTTCTTTTACTTCTCTGAGATACTACAATGTCAGACTTTACTTTCTCCTCATCAAATTTCAAGTTGAACTCAGTCATGTTGTGAGCACTGCTTCCTAAGGTTTCTTTTAACTATTCACCTCTGGTTCAATACATAACACCCAATCCAGTAGAGCTGTTCCCCGAGTAGGCTCAACGACAAACTGCTCTAGAAAGCCATCACATTGCTTTCAACAAACTCACTCTCTTGAGATCCTTTACCAACCTGATTTTCCCAATTGACCTGCATGTTGAAATCTCCCACGATTATCATAACATTGTCCTTTTCATCAGCCTTTTCTATTTCCAGTTGTAATCAGTGGGCCTCAACCCACTGACTGTTGGGAGGCCTGTATGTGACTAGTGTCAGTGTCATTTTTACTTTTGCAGTTCCTTACCTCAACCCACAAGGATTCAACATCTTCCAATCCTATGTCACATCTTGCTGCTGATTTAACAGCAGAGCCACACCACCCCATCAGCCTTCCTTCCTTCCTCCGATACATTGTGTAACCTTGGACATTCAGATCCTAACTACAACCATCCTTCAGCCACGATTCCGTGATGGCCACAACATCATACCTGACAATCGGTAATAGTGCAACAAGATCATCCACCTTATTTCTCATACTCCATGCATTGAGATATAACACTTTGTTTACTGTATCTGCTACCCTTTTTAATTCTGCATCTCTAATGCACTGATACTCACCCTGCTGGCTGCAATTTTGTCCTCGCATCTGTCCGCCCTATCTGACAGTCTGACTGCACGCTATCCTTGCATTTTACAATCAGTCTATCCCTTCACACCAGTTCCCGAGCACCCCCACCACCAAATTAGTTCAGACCCTCCCCAACAGCTCTATCAAACCTCTCTGTGAGAATATTGTTCTCGCTCGGGTCGAGGTGCGACCCATCCCTTTTGAGCAGGTCATTCCTCCACCAGAACAGATCCCAATGATCCACGAACCTGAATCCCTGTTCCCAGCACCATCTTCTCAGCCATGTTTATCTGTCAAATTATCCTGATTCTACCCTCACCAGCACGTGGCACAGGCAGCAATCCAGAAATTACAACCCTGGGGGTTCTGCTTCTGAACTTCCTACCAAACTCTCCAAATTCTATTTCCAGGACCTCTTTGCTTTTACTTCCAATGTCATTGTCACAAATTTACCAAGATATCTGGCTCTTTTCCCTCCCTCTCTAAAATGCTGCGGACACGATTCGAGGCATCCCTGACCCTGGCACCCAGGAGGCAACAAACCATTCGGGTGTCCCGTTCACATCAATAGATTCTCCTGTCTGTTCCCCTGATGATTCAGTCCCAGATCACGACAACTCCCCTCTTCTGCCTCTAACAACAGTGAGAGATGCTGATCCGGAAGGGGGAAGACCTGTGTCAGTCACAGTCTGCACTCACAGGGCACATGAAGGACTTGTGTATTTTCCTGACAATCCCCGTCACCACACTGATACCCGCTTTTATTCCCTACAATATCATCAAGTCAGTATTAAATTCCCAGTTTCTCTGGTAGATCCAAACTCATGTCCTGGTGTGTTAGTGCAGTGTGCCTGGGATCGGGACACAGTGGTTCATCTGCCAGTCCCGTGTATTGGTTGTATTGTGACCCTGTGCTGGTGTGTTCAGGGGTCTGACATCTCCAGCTAACCATGTGACAGTGATGCCTCCCAGTCGGTAGGGTTGATGTGGAATAAACTTCAGTTCCCCTTCAGCCCAGTTTTACAGACAATCTTTGCCTCAAATTGGAACTAAAATGAGCTTCATAAACAAGGAGAAATGAATCTTTATGAGTTTTACCTCGATTAATAGAATCAAGTGTTTCTCTCAGCACTGTTTTCAACAAATAGACGTGATCGAATTTTTCAACCGGTAGGGTCTCATCTGTCACTGCCAATTCCAGGACATCGTCATTAATCCTGTAAATATTAAACTGCTGGTTATAAATTGCTATTCTGAACTATTTTATAAATCCATACAGGGTTTCAGTAAAGAGCCTGTCCTACCTTCTGTTCCGACGAGCTTCCTCCTGAAATAAATAAAACACAAATCCGATTAGACTTGGACTTACTGTCCATATCCTGAATTTCATCAGAATCGTTACAAGGTGTTGAAAATTCCCACTCCCACAATCACTCAGACACACGGACAATACAGAACCACGGGGTAACTTACAGGGAAAGTTTCTGAATGACAGACCATTACTGAGAGGATGAAACTTACAGGGAAGACAGAACAGGCTGTGCATTATCATCTGGATATGACGGCAAGGTGATAGGATGGAGGAATTTAAGATCAGTGATGTATGTGATTGTGTGCGGGTGGAGGAAGTACCTCTATTTATGGGGAGACTTGTGGGGAGATGTAATTCCAGATGGATTTTAACAAATTCAACAAGAAATTTAGTGAGGAGGATGTGGAACTCCGTGCCACAGGAGTGGATGAAATGGAACAGCAGAGACTGACTGTAATGGGGAGGCTGGGTAAACACGTGAGGGACCAGGGATTTCGGGGCACTGTTGCTGGTTGTGGTGAGTAGGTGGCAGGAGGATTGTGAAGCAGGGAAACTGATAGAAGATGGACCTAATGGCCTGCTTATGATAGAGAATGGGATATAATCCCATGCGAAATATATCCAAAAATTAAAGAGACAGTGAAAGTTTCCGTAATCTGATGGAAACCGGATATGGAGGATAAGTCTAATGTGTGGGTCACATTCTTTGTTCTCACTGATTGACAGAGAGACCCTCACACCCACTGCACCAGACACACTCACAGCCTGTGACTGGAACTGGGTGTTAATGGGAGTTTTACAGGATATTTAATGCGGTAATTAAGGAACCAGTCAGCAGCTCTGTGTTATGATCGGAGTAAATAATCTCAGAGAGATTTGCATTCTGTCCTGGGATGTACAGAAGTTGTGGAAGCCCAGTTTTGGGACAATAGACAATAGGTGCAGGAGTAGGCCATTCGGCCCTTCTAGCTAGCCCTGCCATTCACCGTGATCATGGCTGATCATACACAATCGGTACCCCGTACCTGCCCTCTCCCCATATCCTTTGACCCCGCTATCTATAAGAGCGCTATATAACTCTCTCTTGACAGCATCCAGAGACTTGGCCTCCACTGCCTTCTGGGGCAGAGCATTCCACATATCCACCACTCTCTGGGTGAAAAGGTTTTTCCGCATCACTGTTCTAAATGGCCCCTACCCCTTATTCTTAAACTGTGGCCTCTAGTTCTGGACTCACCCATCAGTGGGAACATGCTTCCAGCCTCCAGCGTGACCAATCCCTTAATAATCTTATTATTATGGGACAACAACAACCCTGAATAGATGCATCAATTATCTGGTGAGAAACAGTTTACTGCCATTTGTAAATGTTGTGTGTAGGAGCAATGCATCTGTTTTCTGTCTACATTGTATTCTGTGTTACGTGTTTATTATGGTAACTCGTCACGTGAGTGCAGGCATGGTAAAAGCGAAGGGAAAAAGTTACGTATCTGTACTTTGTTCTGGGCAGTTTTGAGCTGGGGACGGGCGGATGTCATTCTGTTCTTGACCGCTGTGTTGCAGCTTACTTTACAATGAATTACCCTGAAGTTTCATCGCTCCAAGATTGTATTTTGCTAATGAAGGACTGAAAGCGTATCTTGGACATTTTGAAATGTCATTATTGGAGTGATGGGAGGGTGCATCATGCAAGTAAAACAGCTTGTGTGAGGTCGCCAGCAGCGACAATTGATTTGTTAGAATTGGCCGCTGTGCTGTGTTTATTTCAAATATACCACTGTTCATTTAGTGCCCTTTGACAGAAACAAATTGAAATATAATCCCTCACCTTGAGAAACATCACACTGTCTTTCTGATCCATCTGTTCCTTTAACTTTGTGATTTCCTCCTGAATAATCCTTAAATTCTCTTGAAAAGCTAGAAGATTTTTCTCCAGTGGGTTGAGAATCCTCTTCTCTTCTTCCCTGAGATCCTGGAGTAAGCTTTTCTCTTTCTCAGTGATAATCTGGCGCAGTTCAGCAAACTGGGATGTGATGTGGGACTGAAGGCTGTGTGACTGTTCCTGTCGAAGGAATGGTGAAGATTAATATACTGAATTGCTGTGCTCTGTTTCCCTTTGTCGCTCAGTTCGGTCTATTGGAGTCCATGCTACTTCTGAGAGCATTCCTGTCAACACCATTCCCTCACGTTTTCCTGAAACCTATACTCACTTATTAACCCATAAACTCCCATCTGATTCACGCACATCCTCCCCACCTTTACAGGGTTAATTGTAATTAACCATTCATCCAGCATGTCCTTGGAATGTGTCTGAAACTGTCATGACCACAGGGAGAGCATGCAAACTCCACACAGACAGCAGCAGAGGTCAGGATCGAACCCAGGTCACTGGAGCTGCGATACTCGACTATCCTGCATTAAAGGGAGCAAAACTCGACAGTAATATCAGAAATTCCGCTCAGGAAGCCTCACCTGAACTCCGGAAATCTTCTCTTTCAGTTGTTGCTCCTTTTCCTGGAAGTCTGATTTCTTTTTTGTGAGAGAGTCTAAGGAAGATTTTAGCTGATCCTGGAAGTCAGAGAGTGAAGGAAATAGAAACAAAGATGCATCAAAAGAAACAGGTGATCAAACCCGATTATCACACAAAATGCCGGAGGAACTCAGTGAGTCAGGCAGCATCTATTCAGGGGAAATAAACAGTCTGTGTTTCGGGGTGAGACCCTTCATTAGGACTGGGAAGGAATGGGGCAGAAGCCAGAATAAAAAGGTCGGGGTTGAGAACCAGCTGACAGGTGACGGGTGAGACAACGTGAGGGGGAACGTGGGGGAGGGTGATGAAGTGAGAAGCTGAGAGGGGACAGGTGGAACAGGTAAAGAGCTGGAGAAGAAGGAATCTAATACTAGAGGACAATCGACCATGGAAGAAACGGGAGGAACTGGGCTGTTTGCAGCCCTGAATGGTGAGGAGGGAGGAGGTTAGGGGTCAGGTGTAGCACTTGTCCCGCTTGCAGGTGTCGGTGCCCGGAGGGAGATCAGTGGGGAGGAGCGAGTGGATCAGGGCGATACAGGACGTGGACCACGATCCGAATAGAGAGCGGAGAGTTGCGGGGTGCGGAGGTGGGCTGTGGGACGGAGAGATGCTAGAATCCCGTTGGAGAAGGCGGAAGTTGCAGAGAATCATGTGTTAGTTATAAAGGCTCGTGTGATGATATGTAGGACAAAGGAAATGTTTTAAGTATTGAACTAACGTTAGTTTTTACCATATAGTTTTTAACAGCTTCTTTAATCGGCCTGAAGCGGTGCTCTCTGTGTTCCTCCGCTACTGCACAGATCACACAGATCAGTGTCTTGTCCGTTTCACAAAACAGCTTCAGTTCTTCCTCATGCTCCTCGCAGTGACGTTTACTTTCCTTCCCTTTCGGATTCAGGTTTAGATTTCGAACTTTTTGTGTCAGATTTGCTAAGGCCCGATTCACCCTGAGGGTGCGGTCAGCAAACTCCTCTCTACATTCCGGGCAGGAGTTTCTCTCCTCCCTTTCCCAACACCGTGTGATACAAGAGCGACAGAAGTTGTGTCCGCACTCCAGTATAACCGGATCGGTGAAGAAATCCAAGCAGACGGGACAAATTACCTCCTCGCTCAAACACTCGGTCTCTCCTTTCGAAGCCATGTTAACTCCCAGCACTTCCTGATTCAGAATGCTTTCGCGTTCCGGGAGCTGCTGATCCCCTGCAGTACCGCGGTTGTCCACTACGCGCGCTGCAGACTCGGGGAATCAAACAACACCCACACAATGCTGGTGGAACACAGCAGGCCAGGCAGCATCTGTAGGGAGAAGCACTGTCGACGGATCGGGCCGAGACCCTTCATCAGGACAGCTGGCGTGGTATACTGTGTCCGGTCCTCCCGGTATGACCTTTTATATATTGGTGAGACCCGACGCAGACTGGGAGACCGTTTCGCTGAACACCCACGCTCTGTCCGCCAGAGAAAGCAGGATCTTCCAGTGGCCACACATTTTAATTCCACGTCCCATTCCCATTCTGATATGTCTATACATGGACTCCTCTACTGTCAAGATGAAGCCACATTCAGGTTGGAGGAACAACACCTGGGTAGCCTCGAACCTGATGGCATGAACATTGACTTCTCTCACTTCTGTTAATGCCCCTCCTCCCTTTCTTACCCCATCCGTGACATATTTAGTTGTTTGCTTTTTTCTCTCTCTCTGACCATCACTCTGCCTGTTCTCCATCTGCCTCTGATGATCCCCTCCCCCTTTTTTTCTCCCTGTGCCTCCCGTCCCATGATCCTTTCCCTTCTCCAGCTCTGTATCCCTTTTGCCAATCACCTTTCCAGCTCTTAGCTTCATCACACCCCCTCCGGTCTTCTCCTATCATTTCGCATTTCCCCCTCCCCCCACTACTTTCAAATCTCTTACTATCTCTCCTTTCAGTTAGTCCTGATGAAGGGGCTCGGCCCGAAACATCGACAGTGCTTCTCCCTATAGATGCTGCCTGGCCTGCTGTGTTCCACCAACATTTTGTGTGTGTTGTTTGAATTTCCAGCATCAGCATATTTCCTCGTGTTTGCTCAGGGAATCAACATGGTTTTGCTGGATGTGTTCAGTGGAAATTCTGGTCCTTTCTATGTTTAGTGTGGGATCATTAAACACATTAAACGGGCAACAGATAATAAATCGCGGCCATGGACTGTAAAGCCCGGCTACGAGCGGAGGAGTGTTGGCCATATGGCCAGCAACCCTAACTCTTAAAAACATAGAGCGACAAAAACGTCAGCTGAATCTCCAAAGGCCTCATCCCTGCGGTCGGGAGGACGTTCCCCTGGAAGACGATTGAAGTCCTGCGCTGAAAGGAGAAGCCATGTGTCCCCCCGGGGTGGTTCACCACTACAATAACTGTGAGGCTTCCTCAGCCAACCCGGCCACTCCCTGTCCAGTGTAGAGGATCCCTGTAGTTCCAATGGTGTCCCTGTAGTCTGGAATGTGTCAGTCGGCAGTATTCCTGTACGACAGGGGTTCCCAAACATTTTTTTAATGCCAAAGACCAATACCAGTAACCGTGGACCCCAGGTTGGGAACCGCTGCTCTCCGGACATCTCGATGTGATGCAGGCCAACAAGTTTCGAGCGTCTTTCCCCGAGTTGATGATCTTCCAGCAGCACTCGCTGTCCGTTTTCCTGCGCGTCCTGGGAACAGCCCGAGGATCAGTGAGCCTTTTGTCACGCAGATGCTGTGGCACAGGCCCTTGCATCTTTCTCCACAGATCTTCGCCAGCCCACAGTCCGCAAAGAGATGAGTGACCGTCTCGTCTCCACTGCAGTAATCTCGGGGCAGCGCGCTGTGGGAGTGATCTCCGGGCATGCAGCAAGGATCAGACTGGGAGGGCCCCTCTCGTCTCCACTGCAGTAATCTCGGGGCAGCGCGCTGTGGGAGTGATCTCCGGGCATGCAGCAAGGAACAGACTGGGAGGGTCCCTCTCGTCTCCACGGCAGTAATCTCGGGGCAGCGCGCTGTGGGAGTGATCTCCGGGCATGCAGCAAGGAACAGACTGGGAGGGTCCCTCTCGTCTCCACGGCAGTAATCTCGGGGCAGCGCGCTATGGGAGTGATCTCCGGGCATGCAGCAAGGATCAGACTGGGAGGGCCCCTCTCGTCTCCACTGCAGTAATCTCGGGGCAGCGCGCTGTGGGAGTGATCTCCGGGCATGCAGCGAGGATCTGACTGGGAGGGTACCTCTCGTCTCCACTGTAGTAATCTCGGGGCAGCGCGCTGTGGGAGTGATCTCCGGGCATGCAGCAAGGATCAGACTGGGAGGGTCCCTCTCGTCTCCACTGCAGTAATCTCGGGGCAGGGCGCTGTGGGAGTGATCTCCGGGCATGCAGCAAGGATCAGACTGGGTTGGACCCTCTCGTCTCCACTGCAGCAATCTCGGGGCAGCGCGCTGTGGGAGTGATCTCCGGGCATGCAGCAAGGATCAGACTGGGTTGGACCCTCTCGTCTCCACTGCAGCAATCTCGGGGCAGCGCGCTGTGGGAGTGATCTCCGGGCATGCAGCTAGGATCAGACCGGGAGGGACCCTCTCGCCGCCAGACAGGTGAGGTGTTGGTACCTGTCGGTGAGATCTGGTGATGAGGCATTCTGCCAGATGGTCTGGACTGTCTGCTCAGGGAACCTGTGTCCATCCAGTCCTTCTCCTGCAGTAACTGCAGGACATTCCGTGCTGACCACTGTCTGTCTTTCTTGTGATCAAAGCCGCTGGTCTGAAAGGTTCACATGGATCGCGATGAACAAAGTAGTTCATCGCCCTCCTGATGAACAGACACAAGGTGTTGGATTCGGCCCGGTACATCCCGGGTGGATCCTCCCAACCACGGAGCACATTGACATGAAACGCTGTCGGAGTAGAGCAGCTTCCATCATCAGAGATGCTCACCACCCAGGCCAGGCTCTTTTCTCGCTGCTGCAATTAGGGAGAAGGGACAGGCTCAATCTCACAGGATATTGACAGGGTCGGGGCAGGAATGATGTTTCCCCTGGCTGGACTGTGGAACCAGGGTTCACAGACTGAATATCACAGTTCACCTCAGCAGGACTGAGATGAGGAGAAATTTCCTCACCAGTGCAGTGAATCTTTGGAATCTCCTCCACAGGGTTTCTAAATTCAATAGATATATTTTGGGGCTCAGCGCTGATGGGGACATTGCAGGAAAGTGGTGTTGAGGTGAAAGGTCAGACATGGAGAGGGTACAGATAAATTTCACAAGGATGATTCCAGGAATGAAAGGGTTATTATACGTTTGATGGCTGTGGGTCTGTACTCGATTGAATTCAAATGGGTGAGGGGAATCTGACTGATACCTTTTGAATATTAAAAGATAGACAGAGTAGATGTGGAGAGGATGTTACCCATGGTGCGAGAGTCTCGGACCTGAGGGCACAGCCTCAGGATAGAGGGGCGCCCTTTCAAAACTGAGAATCGGAGAAATGTCTTTAGACAAAGCGTGGTGAATTTGTAGAATTTGTTTCCACATGCAGCTGTGGAGGCCGGGTCGTTGGGTGTATTTAAGGCGGAGATTGATAGGTTCTTGATTGGACATGACAGCAAAGGCTACGGGGAGAAGCCGGGAACTGGGGGTGAGGAGGGAAAAAGAATCATCCATGATCGAATGGCGGAGCAGACTCGATGGGCCAGGCGGCTTAATTCTGCTCCTGTGTCTTATGGTTTTATGTTCTGAGTGAGGGGCAGAACAGACGCAAGGGGCCGAATAGCCACGCCTCCTCCTGTTTCTTATTTTCTAAATCACCAGTTTTCTTTTGCGCTTTGTTCTCTCTTGGCCTTCAGCCGGTGGATTGCACAGGGGAGCGGTGAGAGCTTCGGAGATCCATCAGCAGCCGCTGCGGTTATTTCATGTTCCCGTTATTTATTGCTATTTATTTATATTTGCATTTGCACAATTTGTTCTCTTCTGCACTCAGGCTGATCTTCCACAGATCCAGGTATAGTTACTATTCTGCAGATTTTCTCTGTGTCCGCAGCAAAATGCCTTTCCTGGTTGTAAGTGGTGAGTTATCTGTATCTGATAATAAAATGTAATTTGAACTTTAAGTTTCGGGGAAATTCCTCCAGCTTTCGGCCGCAGCCTGTCCTCTGACACTCACAGCCAATCAGCGGCACCACTGGGAGAGTCTTGCTCCTATTGGCTGAGGATTGTCAGTGGGCGGGATGCTGAATGTTCGGAGCGGCCCGAGGTTTGGAACGGGGAGCGATTGGACCCAGGAAGAGGCCGGAGATTAGGAGCTAAACTTCGGGTAAAGGTTGCATCACCGGCCGGGTGAATCCTTCCCATGGCAGAGGTGAAGAAACTGGCTGAGATTCTGTGAGATGTTTCACCTGCACGGAGGGTGCCCGGTCTTTCCCCGCCGTGGATCGGGGCCTGTTGTCGGGTGTTACCTCCCAGACCCGTCTCCTGATGCTGGGAGCCCGGATCTGACCCGCAGCTGCCGCCGACGGCTCTCCGGTGCTCTCTCCGCTCCCCTGTGCAATCGGACAGTCTGAAGACCAGGGGAGAACCAGGCGCAAAGGTGAGTTCGTGCTTTAGAAAATAGGAAACAGGGATATGCGTGGCCATTCGGCCCCTTGCGTTTGTTCTGCCTTTCCCTCCGATCATGGCTGATCTTTGACCTCAGTGACACTTTCCTGCAAAGTTCCCATCTTCGCTCATCCTTTCAATATTCCTTCTGAAATTAGAAAACTTGCAGAAAAAATCCAAAGATTCGCCGCACTCCTCATCTAAGTCCTGTCAGCTGACATCGGATTCTGAGTCTGTGACCTTATTCAACACCCAGTGAGGGAAAACGTCATCACTGCCCCCACCCTGTCAATACCCTGTGAGACTGTGTCTGTCTCAGTCAGACCACTTGTTATTTCTCCACTTTTGAGACAGGCCCAGTCAGTGTAATCTCTCTGAGGATACTACCGCAACCCCAAAATCAATCTCTGAAACCTTTTCTTCATCCCTTCATCCCAGAGGCTGACTCCGGGAGGGAGACCAGACCTGTGCACAGTGTTCCATGTACGCTCTCACCAGGACCCCATATACCTTCATAGGAGATCTTTATTCTTCTATTCAAACCTTCCTTCCCATTCAATGCTCTTCATTTAATATCGAACTCAAACAGTGAGCAGACACAACACAGCCTCAGCCATGAATTTAAAGGGCAGGTGTTGCAACAGTTTGAGCTTCATACCGGGGGCCACGGAGCAAGCAGGGTGTCACAAAGGGAGGAATGTGAGAGTGTTGTATCTCTGAGCCCAGCTGTGTGTGTTTGTGTATCAGAATCAGGTTTAATATCACCGGCATATGTGGTGAAATTTGTTGTTTTGTGACAGTAGTACATTGCAATACATAGTAATAAAAAGAAAAATTACAATCGGTGAGTATAAAATTAAATTAAATAAATAGTGCCAAAAAGAGACGGAGATCGGAGTCCTTAATGATGGATGCCTCCTTTTTGTGGCATCATCTTTTGAATGTGTCCTGGATGCTGTGGAGTCCAGTGAAGGAGTCCATGAAGGAGCTGGCTGAGTTTACAACTTTCTGCAGCAATTTCCGATCCTGTGCAGTGGCCTCTCCACACCAGGCAGTGATGCAACCAGTTAGAATGCTCTCCACAGTACATCTGTAGAAATTTGCAAGTGTCTTTAGTGACAGACCGATTCCTCTCAATCTCCAAATGAAATATAGCCGATGTTGTGCCTTCATTGTAACTGCATCAATATGTTGGGCCCAGGATAGTTCCTCAGAGATGTTGACAGGCAGGAAATGGAAACTCGTCTTCCCCTTCCTGAATCCACAATCAATTCCTTTGTCTTCATGATACTGAGTGTAAGGTTGTTGCTGTGACACCACTCAACTTGCTGATCTATCTCACTCCTGTACTCCTCCTCGTCACCGTCTGAAATTCCTCCAACAATAGTTGTGTCATCGGCAAGTTTATAGATGAGCCTAGACACACAGACGTGGGTGTAGAGAGAGTAGAGCAGTGGGCTGAGCACACATTGTTGAGGTGTGCCAGTATTGATTGTCAGCAAGGAGGAGATGTTATTTCTGATCCACACGGACTGTGGTCTCCTGGAGAGAATCCAGTTTCAGAAGGGTACAGAGGCCCAGGTTTTGGAGCTTGTTGATTAGAATTGAGGGTCTGATTGTGTTGAATGCTGAGCTGTAATCAGCAGCCTAAATTGCTTTTATCCTGGTGATCTAAGGCTGAGTGTGAGCCAATGAGAACAGTTGACAGATTGTGGCGATTGGCAAATTGCAGTGGGACCCTGCACACAGACAGGAGTTGATTGACCATGACCAACCCCTCAAAGCACTTCATCACAGCAGTGAGCGACACTGGGCGATAGTCGTTGAGGCAGGTCACCCTGGTATTTTTGGGCACTGGTATGATGGCCAACGTTTTGAAACGTGTGTGTGTGTGTGTGTGTGTGTGTGTGTGTGTGTGTGTGTGTGTGTGTGTGTGTGTGTGTGTGTGTGTGTGTGTGTGTGTGTGTGTGTGTGTGTGTGTGTGTGTGTGTGTGTGTGTGTGTGTGTCTTTGCACGCTTGAGCAGAGAGACAGCGTATTTGAGGCTTTCCAGTTAGATGCAGGAATATTTCCAGTAATTGGTGTGCCTCAAAAGACGGTTCACAGTGTTGGGCCGACCATTCAGATCAGAACAAAATAATTTACCCAGCAGAGTGAGCTCACAACCTGCTCTTGTGTTTCAGAGAGTTATTTACAAATTGAAATGTACAATTTAAAATGTGCAAAGTAAATTTATTATCAAAGTAAAGGCATGTCACCATGAAAATCCAGAGATTTGAGTATATTGTGAATTCAGTAAACTCCAGAACCATTATAAGATGAATGAAAGATCGCCCCCAACAGGACAAACAAAACAACAACTTGCAAAAGACAACAACATTCAAATACAAAAGAAAAAAAAGTAAATAACCAGGAAATAAACGAACATGAGATGAAGAGTTGTTGAATGTGTCCATTGATTGTGGGAATAGTTTAGTGATGGGGCAAGTTAATTTGTGTAAAATTATCCCCTCTTGTTCAGGACCTGTTGGTTGAGTGTAATAACTGTTCCTGAACCTGGGGTTGAGGCTCCTGAGGCTCATGCACCTTCTTCCTGATGGCAGCATTGAGAAGAGAGCATGGCCTGGGTGGTGGGGGTCCTTGATGATGGATGCTGATTTCCTGCAACAGCACTCCGCAGAGATGTGCTCAGTTGTGAGGAGAGTTTTACCCGTGATGTGCTGGGCCATATCCAGTATTTCTAGTCGGATTTTCCTTTCAAGGGCTTTTGTGTTTCCATACCAGGCCATGATGCAACCACTAAACATGCTCCCCACCACACATCTGTCGAAGTTTGTCAGGGTTTTAGATGTCATTCTGAATCCACGCAAGTTTCTAAGCAAGGACAGACAGTTCCTGCTTTCTTGCAATTGCACTTGTATCCCGGGCTCGGGACAGATCCTCTGAAATGTTAACACTGTGGAATTTAAAGTTGCTGAACGTCTCCACCTTTGAGCCCCGATGAGGATTGCCTCATGGGTTCCTGTTTCCTCCTCCAAAGACCAGAACCAGTTCATTGCTCCTGATCTCATTGAATGAGAGGCTGCTCTTGGACCATAAGACCATTAGAGACAGAAGCAGAATTAGGCCATTTGGCCCATCAAAACTGCTCCGCCACTTCATCATGGTAAATCCATTTTTCCTCCCAGCCCCATTTTCCTGCCTTCGCCGCGTATCCTTTCATGCCCTGACCGATCGAAAGTCTATCAACCTCTGCCTTAGCAAAAGGAAAAGCAGCATCCGTCATCAAGGCAAGATGAGGTGAGGCACCTCCCACTCCATACCCATCCCTTTCTGTCGCTCCACCCTCCCCACTCTCTTGCCTACAAACCTCACTTTCACTCCTTACACCATTCTCTTCTCTCTCTCCCCTCACTCTCCACTCTCAACTTCTTTAACACTCTCTCGTCTCTCACACTCTCTCCCCACACCACCTCTCTCCCGACTCTCTGCTTCACTCTTCCCTAGTATACCTCACTCTCCTACTCTTAAATGCTCTCTCCCCACCTCTCCCCTCTCTCTCTTTCACTCTCACCCCTCTCTTCCCTCTCCCCTTCCCCTTTCCCCCTCACTCACCTCACCCCCTCCCCTCTACCCACCCTCTCCCTCACCCCTTCTTCCCCACTCTCCCGCACCCTCCCCCTCTGCACTCCCTCTCTCTGGGGGTGAAATGACGGTTATATTTGGAAGTGAGTTGTCCACTCGCAGTACTTACAATGAACAAGAATGTCAGTTAAAATAATGTGAAACATGAGATCGTAAAGTCTTCATTCTTTAGATCGATGAGACCTTGAACATGCAGATGTGAACTATGATGGAACGTAACGAAGTATTTTCTGAAGATGAGCGACATGTTTCAACCGGCAAAATAAAACATGTTTGAAAATGTTTTCAAGAATAATCGGACCTACATCAGTGTAAAATCCTCCCTATCCACCACAAATTCAGAAAGGGTTAACTTTAGCTTTGCAACTGACTCGTACGGTTAGGCAGGAAATGAAGTGCCAGTTGTTTAAAAATTGTATCAGTGTTGGATTTCTGCCTTCGGACCGGAAATGCGATTGGTCGTAATGATTTTCAGAGTCTCCAGGGCCGTCATCGGAAACCAGAGTCTCTGACCGGCACAAAGGGGGTGAGACTTGTGACTGTATCAGTGATTCTGTGCTCTGTTTACACTTATTTAGTAGATTGTTCGTATCACTTGTTCCTTCATCAATTCCTTCACTCTTTGTTTTAGACTTGAGATTGTGTTTTTCATTATATATTGTACTTCTCACTTACTGTAATCCAACAAACAATCCCGCAGCATCCTCGGGAAGTTCCCACTCCCCACTGATCGAATCCTCTCATCTTGCAGATCTCGGTCCGACTTGTCCACTCTTTATTATTTTCCATAGAGGTTGCCTGACCTGCTGAGTTCCTCCAGCATTTTGTGTGTGTTGTTCTCCATTACACCTCCTCCTCTCTGCCCCTTTCCTTTCCCATTTCCTGCACCTCTCTCCCTTCCTCCATTCTTACCCATCTCTCCCACGCGCTCTCACTCCCTCTGTCCCTCTCTCACCCCGACTGTTCATTGCAGTCTCTCTCTCCCCCTTTATCACTCTCTCTCTTACTCACACACAAACCTCTCCCCTCTGTTATCACTCCCGCACTCTCCTCCGCTCCAGCCCTCTCCATCTCTCCCACCTCCATGCTAGTCCACTCCTTCCTTTCTCCCTCTCAATCCCACCCCTGTTCCCACTCTCCTTCTCTCCCTCACTCTCTTTCTCTCTGCACTACTGTCACATCTGTCCTTGGGCCACGGAGAGAGGGAAAAGAATTAGACGGAGATGGAGAGGGAGGAGTGAAACTGACCGAGTCAGCAATTGATTGTATCGGCATTGGCTTAATTCAGTGACCCGAGCTCCGCCTTGCTCCCAGACTACATATCCTTCCCTCCATCCGTGCCTTTATAGGGGAGGGGGGAGAGGAGAGAGAGAGAAAGAGCAAGAATGAGAATGAGAATTTCTTCTCCTGTCCGGTTCCACTCAGCCCTGTTTCTCCATCTTCCCAGTATCTCCTGCTTCTAAACTCCCCCCGAGTTTACCCGTTCTATCTCTCCTCCTCCTACACACTTATCTCTCCCCACATCTCCTCATCCCTTAGTCTCCCTCCTCCCTCGCCCCCTTCCCAATTCCCTCAACTGTTTCTCCCTCTTCCCAATGGCCTGATACTTCCCCTCGCCCTCTCCCTCCCTCTCCGCTGAGGGTTTGACAGTGAATCAGAGTCACCGGAAGTTGAGTAAATCCGTGTCCTGCGGAAGCGACAGCAAATAAAGCCTTTCGGCTGGATGAGGAGGGGGCGGGAGGAATATGTTTCATATGAGTGATGTAGGATTCAGGAAGGTAGGGAGTAAGCAGAGTGTTAGTGTGAGAGTGGTGTAAGGCGGAGGGAGTGGGGAGTAATGGAGGAGAGTGAGGGGGAGGGATAGTAGAGTTTGGGATGAGAGAGGAGAAGCGGAGAGAGACTAGCGAGAGGAAGGTGAGAGTGAGAAAAGTGACAGAGAAGGACGAGATTCGGGGAAAGCGCGTAAATAGACCCTTCAGTCCGTCTGGACAGTTCCACCCGTGTTCACAGAGCCAGTGCTGTTTGCACACGGTTGGAATTTACTCCTGTAAACCTTCTCCACCCGCGTGTCGGGTCGGAGCTGGAGAGCTGTGAGACCTGGTATCAACACTCCCCACCCCCTCCATTTCACCAACACAATAGAGCTGGTTACTGACAACAGGAGGTCAGCCGGTGCGATGCAGACATTCCTGTTTACATCAACGGCAGAGGATAAGGGGGTTGAGAACTCCAATCTCCTGAGAGTGAACACCACTAACAGCCCGTCCTTGTCCAGCCACAAGGACACTATCGCCAAGAAAGCTCAGCGGCATCTCTGCTTCTTCCAGAGGCTGAAGAAAATCAGCGCCTCCTGGACGACCATCATCTGTTTTTACAGAACACATCCTGTGTGGAAACTAGTCGTGTTGTCACGGCAACAGCACTGGCCACCACCGGAAACACTGCAGAGAGCTGTGAACAAGTTCAGTACATCATGGAAACTGTGGACACTGTTTACACATCTCTCTGCCTCAATAAAACAGTCCACATTATCAAAGACCCCACACACGTCGAACATTCTGACTTCCTGACTTCACAATCTCCCTAATGCAGTGTTGTGATTAATTGGTCTGTATGATTCGTTAATTTAATTAGTTGTCCCCCTACATTTCGCTAACCCGCACTCCCAGTCTCGAGGTGATGAATTGATCTTTATGGACAGGATGCGAATCAAAAGTTATCACTGTATCTTCATTCATTGAAAGCAAATGTCCCAATTTATCTTCTCTCCTCTCCTCTTCATTCCTCCCCTCTGCCTGTCACTCTCTCTCTTTCTCTCTCTCTTCCCCTCTCTACCCCTCACCTTTCCCCTCTCTTACGTCCTCTCCCCCCTTCTCCACACTCCTCCGCCACCTATTCTGCAGCACACTAAACGGAAACAAACAGGCCTCTCCCAGAAACCACAAGCCTTTATCTTCTGAGAGAACATTGAATCTTTCCAACCGACGAGAAATTATACAGCATCTGTAATCCACTGAGTGTGTAAAACCGTCATCACAGTGCGGGGTGGGGGAGGGGTGCTGGTCTGGACGGGTGGGTGGCAGAGACAGCAAGCTACAGGAAAGGGGGAATTGGGGAGAAAACGAGAGGCAAGCGAAAGGTTAGGCATAAACGGAGTAAGAGACAATCAGGGAAAGATGCAGGTTAGTGACTGTGTAGGGAAGAATGTTTGGAGGAAAGAGTGGGAGGGTGTAAAAGAGTACGGTTGAGGAAAAGAGGAGATTGAGGTATATGTAAAGAGAGAGAGTGAGAGAGACGGAGAGATAAGAAAGTTAAGGGGGAGAGGGAGAAAGGGAGAGAGACAGAGGGAGAGAGGAACGGAGTGTGAGAGAGAGACAGAGAGAGGGGGAGAGCAAGAGAGAGGGAGAGAGACAGGCAGAGAGAGGGTGGGAGAAAGACAGAGGGAGAGAGACAGAGAGAGAGAGACAGACAGAGAGAGAGGGTGGGGAGAGAGTGAGAGAGAGAGGGACAGACAGAAAGAGGGAGAGAGGGAGAGAGAGAGGGTGTGGAGAGAGTGAGGCAGAGAGAGAGAGGAGGGTGAAGAGAGGGAGAGAGACAGAAAGGGTGGGGAGAGAGTGAGAGAGCGGGAGAGACAAAAAGACAGAGGGGGGAGAGACAGACAGAAAGAGAGAGAGGAACAGAGAGTGAGTGAGAGAGAGAGGAACAGAGAGTGAGAGAGAGACAGAGAGAGGGAGGGAGAGAGAGAGGGGAAGAGAGACAGAGAGGGAGACAGAGTGAGAGGGAGAGAGGAACAGTGAGACAGGCAGAGAGAGAGGAACAGAGAGAGAGAGGGAGAGATACAGACAGGCAGAGAGAGAGAAGGTGGGGAGATAGTGAGAGAGAGGGAGATAGGGAAAGAGACAGAGAGAGGGAGACAGAAAGAGAGAGGCAGAGAGAGGGAGAGAGGAACAGAGCGTGAGAGAGAGGGGGAGAGAGGAAGAGAGAGACAGAGAGAGGGAGACAGAGAGAGAGACAGAGGAACAGAGAGGGTGGGGAGAGAATGAGAGAGGGAGAGAGAAACAGAGGGAGAGAGACAGAGAGAGAGGGAGAGAGGAACAGTGAGACAGGCAGAGAGAGAGGAACAGAGAGAGAGAGGGAGAGAGACAGAGGCCGAGAGAGAGAGAGAGGGTGGGGAGATAGTGAGAGAGAGAGGGAGAGGGATAGGGAAAGAGAGAGAGAGGGAGATAGACAGAAAGAGAGAGGGAGAGAGAGGAACAGAGCATGAGAGAGACAGACAGAGAAGGGGGAGAGAGGGAGAGAGAGAGAGGGAGAGCAAGACAGAGAGAGGGAGAGAGTCAGAGAGAGAGACAGAGAGAGAGGAACAGAGAGTGTGAGAGAGACAGAGAGGGAGAGATGGAGAGAGAGAGACAAAGAGAGAGGAAGAGCAAGAGACAGAGAGAGGGAGAGTGAGACAGGCAGAGAGAGAGGGAGAGAGAGAGGGGGAGACAGAGCGAGGGAGAGAGACAGAGAGAGAGGGTGGGGAGAGAGTGAGAGAGGGAGAGAGACGGAGAGGGAGGCAGAGTGAGAGGGAGAGAGAAACAGAGGGAGAGAGACAGAGGGAGAGAGAAACAGTGAGACAGGCAGAGAGAGAGAGGGAGATAGACAGGCAGAGAGAGAGAGGGTGGGGAGATAGTGAGAGAGGGAGAGATAGGGAAAGAGACAGAGAGAGGGAGGCAGAAAGAGAGGGAGAGGGACAGAGACAGAGGCAGAGAGAGGAACAGAGAGGGAGAGAGACAGAGAGTGAGAGACAGACAAAGAGAGGGTGGGGAGAGAGTGAGAGAGACAGAGAGAGAGAAACAGATAGAGAGAGACAGAGACAGATAGAAAGAGAGGGAGACAGAAGGAGGGTGGGGAGAGAGAATGACAGAGAGGGAGAGACAGTGGAAGACAGAGGGAGTGAGAGATTGAGAGAAAGGGAGAAAGACAGAGGGGAAGAGAGAGAGTGAGTGAGAGAGAGGCAGAGAGGTGATGGAGAGAGGGGGTGAGGGGGAGAGAGAGGGAGAAAGAGAGGGAGAGACAGAAAGAGAGAGAGAGGAACAGAGAGTGAGAGACAGACAGACGGAGAGAGGGAGAGATGGAGAGAGAGAGACAAAGAGAGAGGGAGAGCAAGAGGCAGAGAGAGAGGGTGGGGAGAGAGTGAGAGAAAGAGAGGGAGGGAGAGAGACAGAGAGAGAAAGACCGAGATAGACAGAAAGAGAAAGAGAGAGAGGGAGAGAGAGAGGGAGAGGGACAGAGAGAGAGGCAGAGAGAGAGAGAGGGTGTGGAGAGAGAGTGAGACAGCGAGAGAGAGACAGAGAGAGAGAGGGTGGGGAGAGAGTGAGAAAGAGAGGGGGAGAGGGAGAGTGAGTGAGAGAGAGACAGAGAGAGAGAGAGAGAGAGAGAGAGAGACAGTCAGAGAGAGAGAGGGTGGGGAGATAGTGAGAGAGAGGGTGGGGAGATAGTGAGAGAGAGGGAGAGAGAGAGAGAGGGAGAGTGACAGAGAGAGAGGGAGAGCAAGACAGAGAGAAAGAGAGAGAGGGAGACAGAGTGAGGGAGAGAGACAGACAGAGAGGATGTGGAGAGAGTGAGAGAAAGAGAGGGAGAGACAGAGAGAGAGGGAGAGAGACAGAGAGAGAGAAACAGAGATAGAGAGAGACAGAGACAGATAGAATGAGAGGGAGACAGAGAGAGGGAGGGTGGGGAGAGAGTGAGACAGAGAGGGAGAGACAGTGGAAGACAGAGGGAGAGGGAGTGAGAGATTGAGAGAGTGAGAGAGGGAGACAGACAGAGGGGAAGAGAGAGAGTGAGTGTGAGAGAGTGATAGAGAGAGGGGGTGTGGGAGAGGGAGACAGAGAGAACTGAGAGAGGGGGAGAGAGAGGCAGAGTGAGAGAAAGAGAGGGAGAGACAGAAAGAGTGAGAGGGACAGAGAGTGAGAGAGACAGACAGACAGAGAGAGGGAGAGATGGAGAGAGAGAAAGAGAAAGAGAGAGGGAGACAGAGAGAGGGTGGGGAGTGAGAGAAAGGGGGAGAGACAGAGATAGAGAGGGGAGAGAGAGAGCTAGCGAGAAAGAGAGAGAGAGGGAGAGAGAGGAACAGAGAATGAGAGAGAGACAGAGAGAGAGAAAGAGAGGGAGACAGAGAGAGGGAGAGAGACAAGAGACACAGAGAGAGAGCGTGGGGAGAGAGAGTGAGAGAGGGAGACAGAGAGAGAGGGAGAGGGAGAGACAGAGGAAGACAGAGGGGGAGGGAGTGAGAGATTGAGAGAGAGTCAGAGGGAGAGGGGACAGACAGGGGAAGAGAGAGTGAGTGAGAGAGAGGCAGTGATAGAGAGAGGGGGAGACAGAGTGAGAGGGAGAGGGAAACAGAGAGAACTGAGAGAGGGGGAGAGAGAGGGAGAGCAAGAGACAGAGAGGGAGAGAGAGGGAGACAGGCAGAGAGAGAGGGAGAGAGACAGAGGGTGGGGAGAGAGTGAGAGAAAGAGAGGGAGGGAGAGAGACAGAGAGAGAAAGACAGAGATAGACAGAGAGTGAGCGAGAGAGACAGACAGAGAAAGAGAGGGTGGGGAGAGAGTGAGAGAAAGAGGGAGGGAGAGAGACAGAGGTAGAGAGAGCATGTGGAGAGAGAGTGAGACAGAGAGAGAGAGGGTGGGGAGAGAGAGAAAGAGAGGGGGAGAGGGAGAGTGAGTGAGAGAGAGAGAGAGGGAGAGAGACAGGCAGAGAGAGAGGGTGGGGAGATAGTGAGAGAGAGGGAGAGGGAGAGAGAGAGGGAGAGGAAGAGTGACAGAGAGAGAGAGAGAGGGAGAGCAAGACAGAGAGAGAGAGAGGGAGAGGGACAGAGAGAGAGGGAGACAGAGTGAGGGAGAGAGACAGACAGAGAGAGGGTGGGGAGAGAGTGAGAGAAAGAGGGAGGGAGAGAAACAGACAGAGAGAAAGAGAGGGAGACAGAGAGAGGGAGCTGGAAGTAAGCTGTAGCAATGATAGTATCACTGATGGAGAGATTTCTTTGTATGAATTTAAGAAGTCTATTAATAATGCAGGTCAGGTGTCCCCAGGAAAGAGTGATATTTGAAATTATAATTGTATATAATTCTCTTTTGTGAAAATATTAAATCCCCATGTGATCCTTCTAGTTAAGGGGCTATATCGTGAATGTCTCAATTATGTAAACTTATGGAATGTATGGTAATCAAGCGCTTGAGTTATATTTTGGAAAGAGTGGTGATAAAGTGTTTTATTAGAGTGGAAGGGTGAAATGACATTAGATTCAGTTTTAGGTTTGGAAGATGATATTCGGAAAGCACAATTAAATAAAGATGTTGTAATAGCAGTATTTCTTGATACTGAAAAGGGAAATGATATGGAAGAAAGGACTTTTGATTAGGAGTAAGGGGGACATTGTATAATTTTTCTGAGTTTTTTATTTGGACGGACTGTGCAAGTACGGGTCGGAATGTTATGTTTGTGTTTCTATGAGATAGAGAATGGGATCCCACAAGGCAGTATTTGTAGCCCTCCGTTATTTAATTTTATGATTAATGATATTTTCTCTGAGATGAGAAAATGGGATACCCTGGGTAAATCACAATATACAGCTGACGTAGCTTTATAGATTAGAGGTATTAATTGCAATTTACAATTAATAGGTCAAACAGTGGGCAGATTGATGAGGATTTTAAGCTTTCAGTCGTTAAAACGCATTACGTGGTTTACAAACAGGATTAATAGACTTGCACTAGATTTTAAATTATATGATTAATATCTTGAGGAAGTGTCAGTGGTAAGATTTCTCAGTATGTGGATGGATAATAAGCTGACATGGAAGCACCTATCAGTAAAATAATTGATAAATGTAAAGGAGCTTTAACTCTCCTCAGACATCCATGTAGGTATTCTTGGGTGCAACATGAAAATCTTTGTTGACCAATTATATTTGTTTAATTTGATCTGTTCTTGATTATGTCTGTGTGGCTTATGGATCAGCTTCATCTTCAAATAAAAAATGTTTGTATGTGATACAATTACAGACTTTAAGATTGTTTTCTAGTGCAGTAATGTTGTCTCCTGTTTTGGCTTTACTGATTGCAATGGGACAAATGCCCTCAAAGTAACAGAGGTTCAAGTTGATGTCAACATACTGGATTAATTTGTGGGGGCAAGGAAATGATCATCCTGTTAAAGGTGTGCTGGAGGACAGTTGGGGACATCACAAGAAGAGTGTTTTTTGTTTTGGGTGTCTGTGTTCTTACCACGCTGGGAATATGGGTGTATTTCATGATACAATATGTCCCACTGTAGCTTTCTCTGTAACCCCACCTTGTTTTTTCCAATGACTTCAGCTGATTTTAGTTTACACGATAGGATTCGGTTCTGCCTGAGAGTCTGTTGGTTTATTAGTATATTAATGAAAGTTATTATCATACGGTAACCATTTTTACAGATGAATCAAAAGATAAGTTAACTGGGGATGTTGGTGTGGCTGTTTTTGTGTGCCTGAATTGCAGGTAATGATAAAGAAATGACTTATAGTCATTTATCAGCATAGAAAGCAGAATTCTTTCCCAACAGTATAGGCTTACAGTGGGTGGAGGAAATTGGTCCTTATAATTTGCTCAGAATACATTTCGGTTTTAATGAGTCTTAAACAGATCATTCTGGCAGTAGGTCAGATTGACTGTTGGAAACTTGTCAAACGGTATTTCATATATAATGTTTGATTTATATGTCTGCACATTATGGGCCCTGGACATCACACTGTTGAGGGAAATGATGATGTTGACTGTTTAGCACCAAAAGCTGTTAAATGTTAAGCTGTGGATATAGACCTTCCACTTAGCAAATTAGAAGCTAAAGGGTTGGTAGTGTTAAGAATTAGGGGTTTATGGCAATAAGTAGGATAATGGACATAAGGACAGATACCTTTACATAATACATAAACCTGTTGGGTTTATAGAAGAAGGGCTTAAAACAAGGGGAGGAATGATATTGACATGACATAGAAATGCCCAAACTATGCTTAATTATGCCTTGTAACTAATTGGAAAACTTCATTCTGTGTCGTGTACATTTTGTCATTATGAAACTGTCGAAACGCTATTTCAATGTGAAGCGTATAAGGCTGAAGAAAAATCAAATGCAGTCTTCAGTACAATCTTTGCGAGGGTAGATAGTTTTCAGATGAAAACTACTAAATTATGGGACTGACTTTAAATCAATTCACAGTGAGCTGGAAAAGGCATGTAATAATTGTGTTAAACCTAAGGAAATGACATATAGGGTAACAAAGGTGAGTGGGATGTTGGATTATTGGGATGCTCTTAAATCCAACAAAAGGCAACGAAAAAAGCCATAAGAATGGTCAAGACGAAATATGAGGGCAAACTGACCAACAATATAAATCAGGATACTAAAAGTTTAGTTTTCAGTTACATGAAGAGTGAAAGGGAGATGAGAGTTGAACTGGACCACTGGAAAATGATGCTGGTGAAGTAGTAATGGGGGACAAAGAAATGGCAGATGAACTGAATGAACAATCTTCAGTGTCTTTTCCGGCCAGCAACGCCCCCACTTGTCCCATTTAACCTGTCTCATTACGGGTGGACTTTAGGACCCGGGGGTGCTCAGGACCCGCCGCCCGCAGCTGCTGCTGAATGCCCGGTGTTTCTGATCGGTTGACGGATGCGGTGAACGAGTTAAAATTAATCGATCGACAATTCTCATGTCATGTTTATTTCACTCCAGAGAACACTACAGCACAGAAAACAGGCCATTTGGCGCTTCAACTCTGTGTGGAAACCTTATTCCGTTCGTCCCATTGACCTGCACCCAGTCCGTAACCCTCCAGACCTCTCCCATCCAGGTATCTATACAATTTATTCTTAAAACTTAAGAGTAAGCCCGCATTTACGTCAGATGGCAGCTCGTTCAATACTCCCAACACTCTCTGAGTGAAGAAGTTCCTCCTAATGTTCCCCCTATAGCTTTCCCCTTTCACCCTAAAACCATGTCCTCTCGTATTTATCTGTGCTAATCTAAATGGAAAGAACCTACTCGCATTTACTGTCTTTACCCCCCATAATTTTGTAAACCTCTATCAAATCTCCCCTCATTCTTCTACGCTTCAAGGAATAAAGTCCTAACCTGTTCAATCTTTCCCTGTAACTCAACTCCTGAAGACCTGGCAACATCCTAGTAAATCTCTGAACTCTTTCAATTTCTCCAACCTCTCCATGGATACCTCATGTCTGAACTTTCTGAACTAACCTCCCATGTGGGACCTGGTCAAAGGCCTTACTAAAGTTCATGTAGACAACATCCACAGCCTTTCTTTCACCTACTTTGTTGGTAACCTCCTCGAAAAACTCTTCAAGATTCGTTAAACACGATCTACCATGCACAAAGCCATACTGACTATCCTTAATTAGCCCTTGGCTTTCCAAATACTTGTACATCCGATCTCTCAGAACGTCTTCCAATAATTTACCTACTACTGATGTCAGGCTCACTGGCCTGTAATTACCTGGTTTACTATTGGAGCCTTTTTGAAACAATGGAATAACAAGAGCTACCCTCCAATCCTCTGGCACTGCACCCGTGGCTGAGGACATTTTAAATATTTCTGTCAGGGCCCCTGCAATTTCTACACTAGTCTCTCTCAAGGTCCAAGGAAATATCAAGTCAGGCCCGGGGGATTTATCTACCTTTATTCGCTGTAAGGCAGCAAGCACCTCCTCCTCTTTAATCTACAAATGTTCCATGACACTTCTGCTTGTTTCCCTTCCTTCCATATACACTATGCCAGTTTCCTGAGTAAATACTGATGCAAAAAAACTGTTTAAGATCTCCCCCATCTCGTAAGGCTCCACACATAGACGACCACTCTGATCTTCTAGGGGACCAATTTTGTCCCTTACTATCCTTTTACTCTTAATATACTTCGAGAAACCCTTCAGGTTTTCCTTCACATTATCTACCAAAGCCACCTCATGTCTTTTTTTCCTTCCTGATTTCCTTCTTTAGTATTTTATTACGTTTTCTATACTCTTTAAGTAACTCATTTGCTCTTTGTTGCCTCTACCTGCTATACACTTCTCTCTTTTTCTTAACCGGATTGCCAATATCCCTGGAAAACCAAGGTTCCCTATGCCTGCTAACTTTGCCTTTAATCCTGGCAGGAACGTTCAAACTCAGCACTCTCAAAATTTCACATTTGGAGGCCTTCCACTTACTGAACACATCCGTGTCAGGGAAAAAAAACACTTATCCCAATCCACTCTTCCTAGATCTTTTTTCATTTCCACACAATTAGCCCTTCTGCTATTTAGAACCTCAACTCGAGGACCAGACCCATCCTTATCCATAATTAACTTGAAACTAATGACATTATGGTCACTGGACCCAAAATGTTCGCCTACACATACTTCTGTCACCTGACCTCTCTGGTTTCCTAATAGGAGATCAAGTATAGCATCCTCTCTCGTAGGTACCTCAATATATTGATTTAAAAAACTTTCCTGAAAACATTTCACAAACTCCAAGCCATCTAGCCGTATTACAGTTTTTTGGAGTCCCAGTCAATATGTGGAAAGTTAAAATCCCCTACTATTACAACTTCCTGTTTCTTACATCGGTCTACTATCTTTTCTACATCGCTACAGATAGAAAAAAAATCCCAAATCAAAATGAAGAAAATTAATACAGTGCAAAAATAAACATACAATAATAATATAATACAAAAAATATAATTGAGAAAGCACCCAAATTGAAGACATGTAAAATTTGTATCCTCCCCAAGCCCCGCAACAACAAAAAAACTCCAGTCCAACCACAACTCCAGTCCATAAATCAGGACATTCAAACCCCCAAAACTGTAAATACACTTAAAAACAGAAAATAATAATGCCTACTACCAAAAAAAAAGAGCTGAAAGCAAGGGACCGAAAAAGAAACGTTAGTTAAGAGGAAGGGTATGAAAGTAGGTCTACTATCTTTATACAGATTTGCTCCTCCAATTCTCTCTGACTATTGGGCGGTCTATAATACACCCCTATTAATGTGGTCACACCTTTCCCGTTCCTCAGCTCCACCCATATGACCTCTGTAGACAAGCCCTCCGGGCTGTCCTGTCTACGCACAGCTGTGATATTTTCCCTGACTCGTAATGCCACTCCTCCCCCTTTCATCCTTCCCCCTCTATCATGTCTGAAACAACGAATGTTCTATCATGTATAATCCTTAGGTGGGAGGTTATCTTTTTGTATTAATGTATTAAAAATAAATTATAAATTCTACCAATGAGAATTACAAATTCTCTTACTAAAGGATTCATATTCAAAATAGTATCCAACAAATCAGATTCTTGCATATATGGAAACTTAGATAATTATTTTTGTAAAAAATGTCTAACCTGAAGATATTGCAGTAAGTATGTATGAGAGAGAGAATATTTGCTAATTAACTCTTCAAAAGTCATCAATCGACCATCACAAAATAAATGATAATAAAAATAAATAAATCTGCAAAAAAAACAGATCCCCTTAATCACTAAAAATTAAACAACATTGGGAGAGAGAACTTAATATGACCTTTGTTAATGAAGATGGTCAATTCTTCTTTAATATGTGCCAATCAGCGTTTAATTCAATTTAAAATTCTTCACTGTTACTATTTAACAAAGGAGAGACTATCCAAAATATTTCCTAACATAGACAATTATTGCGATAGGTGTAAAACTGAAGTAGCCACTTTTTCACATATGTTCTGGTCATGTTCTTCATCAAAATCTTTTTGGAAATCTTTATTTTCTACAATTTCTAAAGCTCTGAAAATTAATTTACAACCTAATGTACAAACCTTTGATTTCTGTCTATACATGCAGTCCTCGCATTACCTTTATCCTCCTCCACCTCACTATCTGCTCTAACACTCTGCTTCCCCTCCCTCTGCAAATCTTTTTTACCCCCCTCCCCCGAGCAGCACTACCAAATCTACCCGCAAGGATGTTAGTCCCCCTCCAGTTCAGGGGCAAACCGTCCCGTCGGAACAGGCCCCACCTTCCCGGGAACAAAGCCCAATTGTCCAGAAACATGAAGCCCTCCCTCCTGCACCATCTCCTTAGCCACGTATTTAGCTGCACTCTCCGCACATTTATATTTACAGGGACTTTACTCCTGACGCCGGTCCCGGGACCCGACCCGTTTACAGACCCGGTGCAGATTCTCAGCCACTGGTTTCCATCCCAGGTCGCGAAGAGAGGATAAAGTTTCCCCGTGAATTTATTCCCAGTGACGGTGTGGAGATGGGACTTGGTCTCCGCGTTGTAAAATGAAACTGTCCCGGACTCGTAACTGAGATAAACTCCCACCCTCCCGGGGATGGGATCGGCAGGGAGACGGGACTCGGGGGAGGGGCGAACGTCATAATCCCGATGTAACACGTCATAATACCGCCCGATGACCCAGAATCCGGTCTCCGGACTCAGACTGACCCGTCTCTTCCTCTCCACGGACTCTGCGGCGACTCCCAGACACCAGTCCCGATTCCCCGTCACCTCCACCTCCCAGTAATGTCTCCCCGATGTGAATCCCTCCGATCCCAGTACACAAAACCAGTTTGTGAATCTCTTCCCGGTGTCAGGGAGATTCCTCCAGGTCCCGGTCCATCTCACACTCTTCCGATCCTCAGACACCTCGAGACACGGATGCGCCGTTTCCACATTCAGGGTGACAGAGACTGGGGGGAGAAGCAGAGAATTAGAGAGTCCGCGGGGATCGGGGGGAGACTCGGACAGCGCGACCCCGGGGATCGGGGGGAGACTCGGGCAGCGCGGCCCCGGGGATCGGGGGGAGACTCGGACAGCGCGGCCCCGGGGATCGGGGGGAGACTCGGACAGCGCGACCCCGGGGATCGGGGGGAGACTCGGGCAGTGCGGCACCGGGGATCGGGGGGAGACTCGGGCGGCGCGGCCCCGGGGATCGGGGGGAGACTCGGGCAGTGCGGCACCGGGGATCGGGGGGAGACTCGGGCGGCGCGGCCCCGGGGATCGGGGGGAGACTCGGACAGCGCGGCCCCGGGGATCGGGGGGAGAACCGGACAGCGCGGCCCCGGGGATCGGGGGGAGACTCGGGCAGCGCGGCCCTGGGGATCGGGGGGAGACTCGGGGATTGGGGGGGGGGAGACTCGTGCAGCGCAGCCCTGGGGATCGGGGGGAGACTCGGGCAGGGCGGCCCCAGGGATCGGGGGGAGACTCGGACGGCGCGGCCCCGGGGATCGGAGGGGAGACTCTGGGTGCGTGGCCCCGGGGATCGGGGGGAGACTCGGGCAGCGCAGCCCTGGGGATCGGGGGGAGACTCGGGCAGGGCGGCCCCGGGGATCGGGGGGAGACTCGGACGGCGCGGCCCCGGGGATCGGAGGGGAGACTCTGGGTGCGCGGCCCCGGGGATCGGGGGGAGACTCGGGCAGCGCGGCCCCAGGGATCGGGGGGAGACTCGGCCAGCGTGGCCCCGGGACCGAGGGAAAGGCCGCGGGGCCTCAGGCGCGGTCGGGTGTCCGACATGAACCTTTCCCCTGATTTCCCGCGGTCGAGGTCCTTCTGCAGCTGTACAGGGCCCTGGTGAGACCACACCTGGAGTATTGTGTGCAGTTTTGGTCTCCAAATTTGAGGAAGGACATTCTTGCTATTGAGGGAGTGCAGCGTAGGTCCACAAGGTTAATTCCCGGAATGACGGGACTGTCATATGTTGAAAGATTGGAGCGACTGGGCTTGTATACACTGGAATTTAGAAGGATGAGAGGGGATTTGAATGAAACATATAAGATTATTAAAGGATTGGACGCGCTGGAGGCAGGAAGCATGTTCCTGCTGATGGGTGAGTCCAGAACTAGAGGCCACAGTTTAAGAATAAGGGGTAGGCCATTTAGAACAGAGATGCGAAAAACTTTTTCACCCAGAGAATGGTGGATATGTGGAATGCTCTGCCCCAGAAGGCAGTGGAGGCCAAGTCTCTGGATGCTTTCAAGAGAGAGTTAGATAGAGCTCTTATAGATCGCGGGGTCAAGGGATATGGGGAGAGGGCAGGAACGGGGTACTGATTGTGTATGATCAGCCATGATCACTGTGAATGGCGGTGCTGGCTAGAAGGGCCGAATAGCCTACTCCTGCACCTATTGTCTATTGACGCGACAAAAGCGGATGGACAACTAATGTCTCCCCAATGGTTTTCCGCTGGACCGGGGAAACATCCTCCCTCACTCCTGCCTGTTGACCCCTGAAAGAATTTTGTGTTTCCATGAGATCTCCTCTCATTCTTCGAAACTGGGAACAGAGAACATAGAGCAGTACAGCACAGGAACAGGCCCATCATACAATGTTCACATTCATTAGTGAGTGTGAAGTGGGGGAGTGTGATGGTTTGAGACAGGAAAGGAGGTGATAATGGGAACCAGTAGGGGAGAGATGAATGGCAGATTGAACCAGGAGGGGGAGGGGTGGAAACCCCGTGGGCGAACTGTGTGTGTAGACGTAATGAGAAGCTAGAGGGGGCAAAGATGGCAGATGAAGATGACTTTGTCCCCTTTCCCACAACCCCATCCCCAACCCCCGCAGCCCCTCATGAGGACAGGGGATGAATTTGCAGGGACCCTTAAGCAACACAGGTACTGATGAAGTGTTTCAGTCTGAACCGTCGACTGTTTACTCTTTTCCATAGAAACTTCCCGGCCTGCTGTTCCCCCAACAATTTGTGTGTGTTACTCTGCTTTAAATATACTCAATTATTTGGCCTCCACAGCTGCCTGTGGCAGATTCACTATCCTGTGGATAAAGGAATTCCTCCTCATCTCTGTCCTAAATGGACATCCCTATAGTCGGAGGCTGTGCTTACCCTTCTCGACCCACCCACATCCTCCCAACATCAACTCTCTCCAGACAGGTGTCAGAGAGATCTGGCGAGACCCTTCATCAGGACCTGTGTTGCTTGGATTACCAGCATCTGCAGATTTACTACTATTTGATTTTTAAACATTTTGATTAGTCAGAGTCTCAAAAGTTATGGGGAGGAAGCGGGAGAATGGGGTTGAGAGGGATAATAAATCAGCCATTTTTCGAAACTCCTGTGAGTACAGGCCCAGAACCATCAAACGCTCCTCATATGTTAACTCTTTCATTCCTGGAATCATTCTTGTGAATCTTCTGGACCCCCTCCAATGCCAATACATGTTTTCCGATAGAAGGAATGCAAAACTGCTCACAATACTCCGTGTGGTCTGACCAATGCCTTATAAAACCTCAGCATTACATCCTTGCTCTTGCATTCAAATAAGACCATAAGACAAAACAGCAGAAGCCGGCCATTCGGCCCTTCGAATCTGCTCCGCCATTTTATCATGAGCTGATCCATTCTCCCATTTAGTCCCACTCCCCCACCTTCTCACCATGACCTTTGATGCCCTGGCTACTCACATACCGACCAATCTCTGTCTTAAATACACCCAATGACCTGGTCTCCACTGCCGCAAGAAATTCACAGATTCACCACCGTCTGGCTAAAAAAATTTCTTCGAATCTCCGTTCTGAATGGGCGCCCTTCAATCCTTAAGTCATGCTCTCTCGTACTAGACTCTCCCACCTTGGGAAACAACTTTGCCACATCCACTCTGTCCATGCCTTTTAACATTCGAAATGTTTCTGTGAGGTCCCCCCTCATTCTTCTAAACTCCACGGAGTACAGTCCAAGAGTGGTCAAATGTTCCTCATATGTTAACCCTCTCATTCCCGGAATCATTCTAGTGAATCTTCTCTGAACCCTCTCCAATGTCAGAACATCCTTTCTTAAATAAGGAACCCAAAACTGCACACACTATTCCAGTGATGTCTTACCAGTTCCTTATAGAGCCTCAACATCACATCCCTGCTCCTATACTCTATTCCTCTAGAAATGAATGCCAGCATTGCATTCGCCTTCTTCACCACCAACTCAACCTGGAGGTTAACCTTAAGGGTATCCTGCACGAGCACTCCCAAGTCCCGTTGCATTTCAGAACTTTGAATTCTCTCTCCATTTAAATAATAGTCTGCCCATTTATTTCTTCTACCAAAGTGCATGACCATACACTTTTCAACATTGTATTTCATTTGCCACTTCTTTGACCATTCTCCCAATCAATCCAGGTCTCTCTGCAGACTCTCTGTTTCCTCAGCACTACCGTCCCCTCCACTTATCTTTGTATCATCAGCAAACTTAGCCACAAAGCCTTCTATTCCATAATCCAAACCATTGATATATAACGTAAAAAGAAGCGGCCCCAACCCGGACCCCTGTGGAACACCACTGGTAACTGGCAGACAACCAGAATGGGATCCTTTATTCCCACTCTCTGTTTCCTGCCAATCAGCCACTGTTTTATCCACATATGTAACTTTCCCGTAATTCCATGGGCTCTTATCTTGTTTAGCGGCCTCATGTGAGGCACCTTGTCAAAGGCCTTCTGAAAATCCAAATAAGCAACATCCACTGCATCTCCCTTGTCTAGCCTACTTGTAATTACCTCAAAAGATTTCAATGGGTTTGTCAGGCAGGATTTTCCTTTAAGGAAACCATGCTGAGTTTGGCCTATCTTGTCATATGCCTCCAGTTACTCCGTAACTCATCCTTGACAATTGACTCCAGAAACTTCCCAACCATTTCTCAAGCTAACAGGTCCATAATTTACTGCTTGCTTCCTTGCCCCCTTCTTAAATACCAGAGTGGCATTTGCAATCTGCCACTCCTCTGGAACCATGCCAGAATCTATTGACTTTTGAAAGATCATTGCTAATGCCTCCGCGATCTCCACAGCTACTTCCTTCAAAACACGAGGGTGCATTCCATTTGGTCCTGGAGATTTATCTACCCTTAGACTATTCAGCTTCCTGAGTACTTTCTCTGTCGTAATTGTGACTGCGCACACTTCTCTTCCCTGACACCCTTGAGTGTCCGGTATATTGCTGATATCTTCCTCAGTGAGGACTGATGCAAATACTCATTCAGTTCCTCAGCCATCTCCTTATCTCCCATTACAATTTCTCCAGCATCATTTTCTATCTGTCCTATATCCACTCTCACCCGTTTTTTATTCTTTATATACTTGAAAAAGCTTTAAGTATCTTCTTTGATATTATTTGCTAGCTTCCTTTTATACTTCATCTTTTCCCCCTTAATGGCCTTCTTAGTTTCCTTTTGTAAGCTTTTAAAAACTTCCCAATCCTCTGTCTTCCTACTAATTTTTGCTTCCTTGAATGCCCTCTCCTTTGCTTTTACTTTGGCTTTGACTTCTCTTGTCAGCCACAGTCGCAACCTTTTTCCATTCGAAAATTTCTTCTTTTTTGGAATATATCTGTCTTGCACATTCCTCACATCTCGCATAAACTCCAGCCACTGCTGCTCTGCCGTCCTCCCGCTAGTGTCCCTTTCCAGTCAAATTTGGCCAGTTCCTCTGTCGTGCCACTGTAATTTCCTTTACTCCACTGCAATACCGGCACATCGGATTTCGGCTTCTCTTTCTCAAATTTCACAGTGAACTCAATCATGTTATGATCACTGCCTCCTAACGGTTCCTTCACCTCAATCTCTCTAATCACCTCTGGGTCATTACACAATATCCAATCCAGTACCTCTGATCCCCTAGTGGGCTCAACAACAAGCTGTTCTGAAAAGCCATCTCGCAGACATTCTACAAATTCTCTCTCTTGAGATCCACTGTCGACCTGATTTTCCCAATCCACTCGCATGTTAAAATCCCCCACAATTATCATAACACTGCCCTTCTGGCAAACCTTTTCTATTTCCTGTTGGAATTTGTAGTCCACATCACTGCAGCTGTTAGGAGGCCTGTAGATAACTGCCATCAGGGTCCTTTTACCCCTGCGATTTCTTAGCTGAACCCATAAAGATTCTGCACCTTCTGATCCTATGTCACCTCTTTCTAATGATTTAATATCATTTCTTACCAATAAAGCCACGCCACCCCCTCTGCCTACCTGCCTGTCCTTCCGATACACCGTGTATCCTTGGACGTTCAGCTCTCAGAGACATGCATCCTTTAGCCACTTCTCAGTGATGGCCACAAAATTATACCTGCCAATCTGTAACTGTACGACAAGATCATCCACCTTATTCCTTATGCTGTGTGTATTTAAGTATAACACCTTAAGTCCAGTATTTGGTACTTTTTGCATTGATTGCACGGGGACATTGGAAAAAAAGTTGAATTTCCCCATGGGGATGAATAAAGTATCTATCTATCTATCTATCTATCTATCTATCTATCTATCTATCTATCTATCTATCTATCTATCTATCTATCTATCTATCTATCTAACTCATCCCAGTGGCTGCAAATTTGCCCCATCACCTGCCTGTCCTTCCTGACATCTTTACTGCTCACTATCTTAGATTTATTTCTCTTTTCTCCCTCCTCTACTCTATCAGTCCGCTTTCCCATACCCCTGCCAAATTAGTTTAAACCCTCCCTAACAGCTCTATTAAACATTCCCACTATGGTTCAGGTGTAAACCGTCCTTTTTGAACAGGTAATAGATCCCCCAGAAGAGATCCCAATGATCCAAGAATCTGAAGCCCTGCCCCCTGCACCAGTCTCTCAGCCACGCATTCATCTGCCTGATCCTACTATTCTTGCCCTCGCTAGCACGTGGCACAGGTAGCAATCCTGAGATTACTACCCTGGAGGTCCTGCTTCTCAGCTTCATTCCTAACTCCTGGAAATCTCTCTTCAGGACCTCCTCCCTTTTCCTCTCTATGTCATTGGTACCAACATGTACCAATACAGCTGGCTGATCGCCCTCTCCCTTCAGAATATTCTGGACCCGATTCGAGACATCCCGTACCCTGGCACCTGGGAGGCAGCACACCATGCGGGTATCTCTACCAGGCTCACAGAATCTCCTGTCTGTTCCCCTGACTATGGAATCCCCTGTGACTACCGCATTCCTCTTCTCCCTCCTTCCCTCCTGCACAACAGCGCCAGGCTCAGTGCCAGAGACCCGGTCACCGTGGCCGTCCCCTGTCAGGTCATCCCCCACAACAGCATCCGAAACGATATACTTGTTGCTGAGGGGGGCAGCCACAGGGGTGCTCTCCACTATCCGGGCATTTCCCTTCCCTCTCCTGACAGTCACCCAGTTTTCTGACCCCTGTAGCCTAGGGATGACTACCTCCCTGTAGCTCCTGTCTATCACCTCTTCATTTTCTCTAACAAACAGTAGGTCATCAAGCTGCAGCTCCAGATCCCTAACACGGTCTCCGAGGAGCTGAATCTCGGTTCACCTGGTGCAGATGTGGCTATCAGGGAGGCTGGAGGTCTCCCAGGATTCCCACATCTGACACCCTGAACAAAGCACTAACCCTGCAGACATGCTACCTAATTCTGCAGGAATGAAACAAAGAAAGATAGGTCTACTCACCCACTTACTTCGCCAAACACACGAACTTTTTAAACCGTTAGCTAATGTGCCCTGCTGTTCCCCCGTCCGTCCGGATCGATTTGCCAAGGGGAGAAAAAGAGTCGGTGCCTCGCTCTCGCCTCTTCCCGTTACCGCCTAAGCCCGTTGAGCCAAAGCCCTACACTCTGCTGCCACCCACTCCGCTGCCCGCTGTATAGGGTCGTCATCTTTTTAAACTCTCCGCGCTGTCCTGCGCAGTCTCGCCGTTCTTGTACGCAAAGTTATTTTTTAAACTGCCTTCCTTCAGAATTTAGCTCCCACGCCGCCCTTCTTGTCCCAATCTAAAAAACACCTTCAGTCCTGTATTCATCAGCTTATTCCACACTGTCCACATGGAATTCAGCAAGGCCTTTGATGTCGATGATAGACCACACTTGTGGTATTGTCTGCATTTCCAGTTCCCGAATATGGGGAGGATGTCATTACACTGGACAGGAGGCTTCAGGAGGATGATACCAGGACTGGGGGCTTGGGTAAAAAGCAGAGAGTGGATAAGCTTGGGCTATTCAGCTGTAGTGTAGGATGTTCAGGAATGACCCCTTATCGAGGTAAATAATTCATAAGGAGCTTAAATAAAGTTTCTTTTTCCAAGAAATGGGAGTACAGAACCAGACGCCTCAGATTGAAAGTGAGACGGGAAATTTTTCTGAGTGGTCTATCGGGTAACATTCTCACAGAGAGGGAGGTTGGTAAATGGAATTTGCCCTCAGACGCTGTAGAAACAGGTACAAATCAAATATTTTAAAATGAATTTGGGCAGGTACACAGATGGGAAATGGTTACAGGGATGGGGGGGGCAAACACACACAAATGGGCCATGCTCAAGAAGACATCTTAGTCTTGCAGATTGATGAAGTGGGCCGTGAGTTCAACATCCATCAAACCCTCCCAGATCATCCTCCTGAGGAATCTCACCCCGGAGTCTGTCTGTGAAGTGTTGATGTGACGTCACGTCAGAGGGCAGCTCAGTGCCACAGAACAAACAGACTGGGTAAGGACGGCAGATTTCAATCATAAATGGGAGTTTGTGCCTATTTCTGTGGCCGTGTGTCACACTCTGATAGTGTGTGTGTGTGTGTGTGTGTGTGTGTGTGTGTGTGTGTGTGTGTGTGTGTGTGTGCGTGTGTGTGTGTGTGTGTGTGTGTGTGTGTGTGTGTGTGTGTGTGTGTGTGTGTGTGTGTGCGTGTGTGTGTGTGTGTTGATTGTGGTAAATATCCGTGTGGTGTGTATACACATTGAAGGAGAGTGTGCACATTGAAGAATTTGTATGTTACAGTGTGTCATCACATGTCTGGTGTGTGTTGACAATGTGTCACACTTGATTGAGTTGTTTAAATGAATAAATGACTGTCTCTGAAGAGACTGGTTTCCAGGTTACTGAGGGACATAACAACGTACATTGCTGAGGCTCTGACTACAATCTGCCAGTCCTTCCTGTGTGTGTGTGTGAGGGAGCTTTGCCAGGCCGGTTATGCTGTGTGTGCTTCTCCCGAGATGAAATCTTGACCCATGTCAATGCTTGTTGGTGTGTCCGAGCTCATTCTCACAATGCTTCAATGTAGTGGTCTGATCACCATAAGACATAGGAGCAGAATTAGGCCATTTGCCTATCGAGTCTGCTCCGCCATTCAATCATGGCTGATCCTTTTTTTCCCTCCTCAGCCCCACTACCTGGTCTTCTCCCCGTAACCTTTGATACTGTGTCCAATCTAGAACCTATCAAGTTCTGCCTTAAATACACACAACTAGTTCCACAAATTCACCAGCCGCTGGCTCAAATTTCTCTGCATCTGTTTTAAATAGACCCCCCTCTATCTTGAGGCTGTGCCCTCTTGTCCTAAACTCCACCGCCATGGGAAATATCCTTTCCACATCTACTCTGTCTGGGCCTTTCAACATTCAAAAGGTTTCAATGAGATCCCCACCTCATCTTTCTAAATTCCAGCGAGTACAGACTCAGAGCTATCAAACGTTCCTCGTATGATAACCCTTTCATTCCTGGAATCATCTTATGAAATGAACCTTCTGCAATGCCAGCACATCTTTTCTTAGATGAGGAGCCCAAAACTGTTCACAATACTCAAGGTGAGGCTTCACCAGTGCCTTATCAAGCCTCAGCAGCACATCCCTGCTCTTGGATTGAATGCTAACATTGGATTCTAAACCACAGATTAATATCCAGGAGCAACAGGCTCCAGGACAGCTTCTTCAACCAGGCCATCAGACTGATTTTTAATCCTCATGTATATGAATGAATGATGTAAGTAATAAAATCAATTCAATTCAAATCAATTTCTTGTTTATTTTTTTCATCCCAATCATTCTTTTAGTTCCTCTCTGTAGATATTTAAAAGCTTCCCAATCCTCTGTCTTCCTACTAATTTTTGTTTAGTTGTATCCCCTCTCTTTTGCCTTGACATTAATTTGTCTTCCCTTGTCAGCCACGGTTTTACTATTTTGCCATTTGAGTATTTATTTATTTTTGGAATACATCTATCCTTCACCTTTCTCACTTTCCCAGAAACTGACACCATTTCTGCTCTGCTCTCATCCCTGCCAGCATCTCCTTACAATTTGCGTTGGTCATCTCCTATCTCAGACCGCTGTAATTTCTTTTACTCCTCTGAAATACAATGTCAGACTTTACTTTCTCCTTATCAAATTTCAAGTTGAACTCAGTCATGTTGTGAGCACTGCCTCCTAAGGATTCTTTTAACTACTCACCTCTGGTTCAATACATAACATCCAATCCAGTAGAGCTGTTCCCCGAGTCGGCTCAACGACAAACTGCTCTGGAAAGCCATCACATTGCATTCAACAAACTCACTCTCTTGAGATCCTTTACCAACCTGATTTTCCCAATTGCCCTGCATGTTGAAATCTCCCATGATTATCATAACATTGTCCTTTTCATCAGCCTTTTCTATTTCCAGTTGTAATCTGTGGGCCTCAACCCACTGACTGTTGGGAGGCCTGTATATGACTGGTGTCAGTGTCATTTTTACTTTTGCAGTTCCTTACCTCAACCCACAAGATTCAACATCTTCAATCCTATGTCACATCTTGCTGCTGATTTAACAGCAGAGCCACAGCACCCCATCGGCCTTCCTTCCTTCCTCCGATACATTGTGTAACCTTGAACATTCAGCTCCCAACTACAACCATCCTCCAGCCACGATTCCGTGATGGCCACAACATCATACCTGACAATCGGTAATAGTGCAACAAGATCATCCACCTTATTTCTCATACTCCATGCATTGAGATATAACACTTTGTGTACTGTATCTGCTACCCTTTTTAATTCTGCATCCCTAATGCACTGATACTCACCCTGCTGGCTGCAATTTTCTCTCCTCATCTGTCCACCCTATCTGACAGTCTGACTGCACGCTATCTTTGCATTTTACCATCAGTTCTATCACTTCACTCCACTTCCAACTCCTCACCTCACCAAATTAGTTTAAACCCTCCCCAACAGCTCCATCAAACAGCTCTATCAAACCTCTCTGTGAGAATATTGTTCTCCCTCGGGTCGAGGTGCGACCCATCCCTTTAGAGCAGGTCATTCCTCCACCAGATGAGATCCCGATGATCCAAGAACCTGAATCCCTGTCCCCAGCACCATCTTCTCAGCCATGTTTATCTGTCAAATTATCCTGTTTCTACCCTCACCAGCACGTGGCACAGGCAGCAATCCAGAAATTACAACCCTGGGGGTGCTGCTTCTGAACTTTCTACCAAGCTCTCCAAATTCTATTTTCAGGACCCCTTTGCTTTTACTTCCAATGTCATTGTCACAAATTTACCAAAGTATCTGGCTCTTTTCCCTCCCTCTCTAAAATGCTGCGGACACGATTCGAGGCGTCCCTGACCCTGGCACCCAGGAGGCAACATACCATTCGGGTGTCCCGTTCACATCAATAGATTCTCCTGTCTGTTCCCCTGACGATTCAGTCCCCGATCACGACCACTCCCCTCTTCTGCCTCTAACAACAGTGAGAGATGCTGATCCAGAAGGTGGAAGACCTGTGTCAGTCAGAGTCTGCACTCACAGGGCACATGAAGGACTTGTGTATTTTCCTGACAATCCCTGTCACCACACTGATACCTGCTTTTATTCCCTACAATATTATTGTCAGTATTAAATTCCCAGTTCCTCTGGTAGATCCAAACTCATGTCCTGCTGTGTTAGTGCGTTTGCCTGGGATTGGAACACAGTGGTTCATCTGCCAGTCCCATGTATTGGTTGTATTGTGACCCTGTGCTGGTGTGTTCAGGGGTCTGACATCTCCAGCTGACCATGTGACAGTGATGCCTCCCAGTTGGTGTGGTTGATGTGAAATAAACTTCAGTTCCCCTTCAGCCCAGTATTACAGACAATCTTTGCCTCAAATTGGAACTAAATTGAGCTTCATAAACAAGGGGAAATGAATCTTTGTAAGTTTTACCTCGATTAATAGCATCAAGCGTTTCTCTCAGCACTGTGTTCAACAAATAGGGGTGATCGAATTTTTCAACCGGTAGGGCCTCATCTGTCACTGACAATTCCTGGACATCATCATTACTCCTGTAAATATTAATCTGCTGGTTATAAATTGCTATTCTGAACTATTTTACAAATCCATTAAGGGTTTCAGTAAAGAGCCTGTCCTACCTTCTGTTCCGACGAGCTTCCTCCTGAAATAAATAAAACACAAATGCAATTAGACTTGGACTTACCGTCCATATCCTGAACTTCATCCAAATCATTACAAGGTGTTGAAATCACTCACACACACGGACAATACAGAACCACCGGGTAACTAACAAGGAAAGTTTCTGAATGTCAGACCGTTACTGAGAGGATGAAACTTACAGGGAAGACAGGACAGGCTGTGCATTTTCATCTGGATATGATGTCAGTGTGATAGGATGGAGGAATTTAAGATCAGTGATGTATGTGATTGTGTGCGGGTGGAGGAAGTACCTCTATTTATGGGGAGACTTGTGGGTAGATGTAATTCCAGATGGATTTTAACAAATTCCACAAGAAATTTAGTGAAGAGGATGTGGAACTCGCTGCCACAGGAGTGGTTGAAATGGAACAGCAGAGATTGACTGTGATGGGGAAATTGGATAAACACGTGAGGGACCAGGGAGTTCGGGGCACGGTGGCTGGTTGTGGTGAGTAGTGGCAGGAGGATTGTGAAGCAGGGAAATTGAGAGGAGAAAATGGGCTGAATGACCTGGTTATGTTTTGAACGATTGAACGTTCATTTAAATGTTATCTGTAAAAGTAAAGAGACAATAATGGTTTCCCTAATCTGATGGAAACCGAATACAGTAGATAAGTCTGATGTGTGGGTCAAATTCTTTGTTCTCACTGATTGACAAAGAGACCCTCACACCCACCGCACCAGACACACTCACAGCCTGTGACTGGAACTGGGAGTTAATGGAAGTTTTAGATGATATTTAACGCAGAATTAAGGACACAGTCAGCAGCTCTGTGTTACGATCAGAGTAAATAATTTCAGAGAAATTTGCATTCTGTCCTGGGATGTACAGAAGTTGTGAAAGTCCAGTTTTGGGACAACAACAACCCTGAATAGATGCATCAATTGTCAGGTGAGAAACAGTTTACTGCCATTTGTAAATGCTGTGTGTAGGAGCAAAGCATCTGTTTTCTGTCTGCATTGTATTCTGTGTTACTTGTTTATTACGATAACCAGTCTGGTGAGTGGGGACGTGGTAAAAGTGAAGGGAATAAGTTGCGTATTCATACTTTGTTCTGCACAGTTTTGAGCTGGGGACGGGCGGATGTCATTCTGTATTTGTGTTGCAGCTTACTTTACAATGAATTACCCTGAAGTTTCATTGCTTCAAGATTGTATTTTGCTAATGAATGATCAAATGCGTACATTGGACATTTTGAAATGTCATTATTGGAGTGATTGGAGGGCGCATCATGCAGGTATAACAACTTGTGTGAGGTCGCCAGCAGCGACAATTGATTTGTTAGAATTGGCCGCTGTGCTGTGTTTATTTCAAATATACCACTGTTCATTTAGTGCCCTTTGTCAGAAACAAATTGAAATATAATCCCTCACCTTGAGAAATATCACACTGTCTTTTTGATCCATCTGTTCCTTTAACTTTGTGATTTGCTCCTGAATAATCCTTTTATTCTCTTGAATCTCCCGAAGACTTTTCTCCATTGGGTTGAGATTCCTCTTCTCTTCTTCCCTGAGATCCCTGAGTAAACTCTGCTCTTTCTCAGTGATAATCTGGCGCAGTTCAGCAAACTGGGATGTGATGTGGGACTGAAGGCTGTGTGACTCTTCCTGTCGAATGAAAGGTGAAGATTAATATTCTGCACTGCTGTGCTCTGTTTCCTTTTGTCATTAAGTTCGGTCTATCAGAGTCCATGCTACTTCTGAGAGCATTCCCATCAACACAATTCCCTCACGTTTTCCTGAAACCTATTCTCACTTATTGACCCATAAACTCCCATCTGATTCACACACACCCTCCCCACCTTTACAGGGTTAACGGTAATTAGCCATTCATCCGGCATGTCCTTGGGATGTCTCTCGTGGTCACAGGGAGAGCATGCAAACTCCACACAGACAGCAGCAGAGGTCAGGATCGAACCCAGGTCACTGGAGCTGCGATACTCGCCTATTCTGCATTAAATGGAGCAAAACCCGACAGTAATATCAGAAATTCCGCTCAGGAAACCTCACCCGAACTCCGGAAATCTTCTTTTTCTGACGCTTCTCCTTTTTCTGGAAGTCTGATTTCTTTTTTGTGAGAGAGTCTAAGGAAGATTTTAGCTGATCCTGGAAGTCAGAGAGCGAAGGAAATAGAAACAAAGATGCATCAAAAGAAACAGGTGATCAAACCCGATTATCACACAAAATGCCGGAGGAACTCAGTGAGTCAGGCAGTATCTATTCAGGGGAAATAAACAGTCGGTGTTCCGGGATGAGACCCTTCATTAGGACTGGGAAGGAATGGGACAGAAGCCAGAATGAAAAGGTTGGGGATGAGAACCAGCTGACAGGTGACGGGTGAGACAACGTGAGGGGGAACGTGGGGGAGGGTGATGAAGTGAGAAACTGAGAGGGGACAGGTGGAAGAGGTAAAGGGCTGGAGAAGAAGGAATCTAATACGAGAGGACAATCGACCATGGAAAAAACGGGAGGAACTGGGCTGTTTGCGGCCCTGAATGGTGACGAGGGAGGAGGTTAGGAGTCACGTGTAGCACTTGTCCCGCCTGCAGGTGTCGGTGCCAGGAGAGAGATCAGTGGGGAGGAGCGAGTGGATCAGGGCGATACAGTACGGGGAGCGATCCGTATGGAGAGCGGAGAGTTGCGGGGTGAGGAGGTGGGCTGTGGGACGGAGAGATGCTAAATCCCGTTGGAGATGGGAGATATAACCATATAACCATATAACAATCACAGCACGGAAACAGGCCATTCCGGCCCTCCTAGTCCGTGCCGAACTCTTAATCTCACCTAGTCCCACCTACCCGCACTCAGCCCATAACCCTCCACTCCTTTCCTATCCATATACCTATCCAATTTTACCTTAAATGACACAACTGAACTGGCCTCTACTACTTCTACAGGAAGCTCATTCCACACAGCTATCACTCTCTGAGTAAAGAAATACCCCCTCGTGTTTCCCTTAAACTTTTGCCCCCTAACTCTCAAATCATGTCCTCTCGTTTGAATCTCCCCTACTCTCAATGGAAACAGCCTATTCACGTCAACTCTATCTATCCCTCTCAACATTTTAAATACCTCGATCAAATCCTCCCTCAACCTTCTACGCTCCAATGAATAGAGACCTAACTTGTTCAACCTTTCTCTGTAACTTAAGTGCTGAAACCCAGGTAACATCCTAGTAAATCGTCTCTGCACTCTGTCTAATTTATTGATATCTTTCCTATAATTCGGTGACCAGAACTGTACACAATATTCCAAATTTGGCCTTACCAATGCCTTGTACAATTTTAACATTACATCCCAACTTCTGTACTCAATGCTCTGATTTATAAAGGCCAGCGTTCCAAAAGCCTTCTTCACCACCCTATCTACATGAGACTCCACCTTCAGGGAACTATGCACTGTTATTCCTAGATCTCTCTGTTCCACTGCATTCCTCAATGCCCTACCATTTACCCTGTATGTTCTATTTGGATTATTCCTGCCAAAATGTAGAACCTCACACTTCTCAGCATTAAACTCCATCTGCCAACGTTCAGCCCATTCTTCTAACCGGCATAAATCTCCCTGCAAGCTTTGAAAACCCACCTCATTATCCACAACACCTCCTACCTTAGTATCATCAGCATACTTACTAATCCAATTTACCACCCCATGCAGAGAATGATCTGTTAGTTATCGAGGCTCATGTGATATGTAGGACAAAGGAAATATGTTAAGTATTAAACTAACGTTAGTTTTTACCTTATAGATTTTAACAGCTTCTTTAATCGGCAAGAAGCGGTGTTCTCTGTGTTCCTGCGCGTCTCTACAGACCAGACAGATCAGTGTCTTGTCCGTTTCACAAAACAGCTTCAGTTCTTCCTCATGTTCCTCGCAGTGACGTTTACTTTCCTTCCCTTTCGGATTCAGGTTTAGATTTCGAAATTTTTCAGCCAGATTTGCTAAGGCCCGATTCACTCTGAGGGTGCGGTCAGCAAACTCCTCTCTACATTCCGGGCAGGAGTTTCTCTCCTCCCTTTCCCAACACCGTGTGATACAAGAGCGACAGAAGTTGTGTCCGCACTCCAGAATAACCGGATCGGTGAAGAAATCCAGGCAGAGGGGACAAATTACCTCCTCGCTCAAACTCTCGGCTTGTCCTTTCGAAGCCATGTTAACTCCCAGCACTTCCTGATTCAGAATGCTTTCACTTTCGGGGAGCTGCTGATCCCCTTCAGTACCGCGATTGTCCACTAGGCGCGCTGCAGTCTCAGGGAATGAACATGGTTTTGCTGTATGTGTTCAGTGGAAATTCTGGCCATTTCTATGTTTAGTGTGGGATCAAAAACACATTAAACAGGCAACAGATAAGAAAACGCGGCCATGGACTGTCTAAACCCTGCTACGAGCGGAGGACGGTTGGCTGTATGGCTACCAACCCATCTCTTAAAAACCCAGTGCGACAAAAACGTCAGCTGAATCTCCAAAGGCCTCATCCCTGCGGTCGGAAGGACCTTCCCCTGGAAGACGATTGAAGTCCTGCGCTGAAAGGAGAAGCCATGTGTCCCCCTGGGGTGGTTAACCACTACAATAACTGTGAGGCTTCCCTGTCCAGTGTAGAGAATCCTTGTAGTCCCAATGGTGTCCCTGTAGACTGGAATGTGTCAGTCGGCAGTATTCCTGTACGAAAGCAGTTCCCAAACTGTTTTTAATGCCAAAGACCAATACCAGTAACCGTGGACCCCAGGTTGGGAACCCCTGCTCTCCGGACATCTCGGTGTGATGGCAGGCCGACAAGTTTCGAGCGTCTTTCCCCGAGTTGATGATCTTCCAGCAACACACGCTGTCCGTTTTCCTGCGCGTCCTGGGAACAGCCCGAGGATCAGTGAGCCTTCTGTCACGCAGCTGCTGTGGCACAGGTCCTTGCATCTTTCTCCACAGATCTTCACCAGCCCACAGTCCGCAAAGAGGTGAGTGACCGTCTCGTCTCCACTGCAGTAATCTCGGGGCAGCGCGCTGTGGGAGTGATCTCCGGGCATGCAGCAAGGATCAGACTGGGAGGGGCCCTCTCGCCGCCAGACAGGTGAGGTCCTGGTGCCTGTTGGTGAGATCTGGTGATGAGGCATTCTGCCAGATGGTCTGGACTGTCTGCTCAGGGAACCACTCCACTGTGTCCATCCAGTCCTTCTCCTGCAGTAACTGCAGGACATTCCGTGCTGACCACTGTCTGGTGTCCTTGTGGTCAAAGCTGCTGGTCTGAAAGAACTGTCACCAATTTCATGAACACAAGGTTCACATGGAGAAGCTTCCTGATTGAGACAGACACAGTCTCACAGGGTATTTACAGGGTAGGGGCAGGAATGATGTTTCTCCTGGCTGGGCAGTGGAACCGGGGATCACAGACTCAAAATCCGAGGTCACCTCAGCAGGACTGAGATGAGGAGAAATTTCCCAATGAATATTTGGAGTTTTCTCCACAGGTTTTCTAAATTAAACGGACATATTTAGGGGCTCGGCGATGTTGGGAACGTTGCAGGAAAGTGGTGCTGAGGGCAAAGATCAGCCATGTTCTGAGTGAGGGACAGAACAGCGCAACGGGCCGAATGGCAACGTCTGTTCCTGTTTCTTATTTTCTAAATCACGAGGTTACCTTTGCGCCTTGTTCTCCCTTGGCCTTCAGCCTGTCGGATTGCACAGGGGAGCGGTGAGAGCTCCGGAGATCCATCAGCAGCCGCTGCGGTTATTTCATGTTCCTGTTATTTATCCTGTTTCTCCATATTTGCATTTACACAGTTTGTTACCTTCAGCTCTCTGGCTGATCTTTCACTGCCTGCTTCTGTTGTGGTTACTATTCTATACTTTTTCTAAGTATGTCCGCAGGAAAATGCTTCTCGGGGTTGTATGTGGTGACTTATCTGGACTCTGAAAATAAAATTTATTTTGAAATTTGAGTTTCGGGAAACTTGCTTCAATTCTGAGAACAAACTGTGATTGACATCTCCAGCTCCGAGCAGCAGCCCGTCCTCACACACTCACAGCCAATCAGCGATCACCGCTGGGAGAAGGGTGCTCCCATTGGCTGAGGGGTGCCAGTGGGCGGGACGCTGAGCTCCCGGCCGGGCCTGTGTTTGGAACCGGGACCGAGTGAGCCCGGAGACCGGGAGCTGAGCCTCGGGTTTCGGCTGCACCACCGGCGGGTCGTGAATCCTTTCGCAGGCAGAGCTGAAGCGACTGGCGGGGATTCCGTGAGATGTTTCAGCTACACGGAGGGCGCCCGGCCTTTCCCCGCCGAGGATCGGGGCCTGTTGTCTGGAGTTGTCTCCCAGACCCGTCCCTTCCTGCTGGGAGACGGGAGCTGCCCCGCAGCGGCTGCCGGTGGATCTCCGGAGCTCTCACCGCTCCCCTGTGCAATCCGAACGGCTGAAAACCAAGGGAGAACAAGGCGTAAAGGTAAACTCGTGCTTTAGAAAATAAGTAACAGGAGCAGGCCTGGCCACTCGGCCCGTTGCGCCTATTCCACCCTTTCCTCAGAATAGTACTTTCTTTTTAAATCTTTTTATTGATTTTAAACAAACGTAAGTGAAACATGAATACAAAGAACTTGAGAGTACATAATTAATAGGTTAAGGTATAAATACAAATAGATGATAATAACCTCCCAAACTCATAGTGGTTACAAAAAAATAGAGAAAATAAATGAAAAAAATCGTAACCGACATGGGCCATTGCATTATATCAATTATACACAGTAGCGTCAATAACTACGCACCTCCATCCAAATAATTAAGGACAATAAAAGTAAGGTTTAGGAAAAGTCAGTTTAGCTCATATGAAAATGTTGAATAAATGGTCTCCAAGTTTCTTCATATTTAACTGAAGGGTCAAAGACAACACTTGTATTTTTTTCTAAACTCAAACAAGAAATAGTTTGAGAAAACCACTGAAATATAGTTGGAGGATTAATTTCTTTCCAGTTCAATAGGATAGATCTTCTAGCCATTAATGTAACAAATGCAATCATCCGCCGGGCTGAGGTGGGATAAACGACTATTATCCACCATTGGTAAACCAAAAGTTGCAGTAATAGGATGCAGCTGCAATTTGATATTCAGAACTGTTGAAATAATACCAAAAATATATTTCCAATAATTTTGCAAACCGGGGCAAGACCAGAACATTTGGGTCAATGAAGCGACTTCAGAATGACATCTGTCACTGGTTGGATTAACATAAAAATAAAATCAAGCGAGTTTATCCTTGGACACGTGAGCCCTATGAACAACCTTAAATTGTATTCGGCATGTTTAGAACAAATAGAAGAAGAATTGACTAATTGTAAAATTTTCTCCCACTGCTCTGTGGGTATAAGACAGTGAAGTTCTTTTTCCCATTCCTTCTTAATTATTTCTGATACTCCTGGCTGTATTTTCATGATCATATGATAAATGATGGTTACTTAACCCTTCTGGCAAGGATTCAGAGATAGAATTTTTTCTGTAATGTCCATTGGACATAATTTCAGAAAATATAACATTCAAGAAATTTCTAACTTGCAAGAATCTAAAAAAAAAGAGTTTTAGGCTGGATAGCTGTTCAAAGGACATAAAACTGTTATCTAAAAATAGATCATGAAAACATGTTATACCTTTTGTTTTCCATAACACAAAGGCTTGGTCCATAAAAGAGGGCTGGAAAAAGAAGTTAGATATAATAGGGCTTGATTATTCAAGCCAAAGAATTTACAAAATTGAAACCATATTCTTAATGTATGGTTAAATATAGGATTAGTTATTTGTTTATTCGGTTTAGATAAAGCAAAAGGAAATGAAGATCCTAAAATAGAAAACAATGAGAAGTCTTGTACAGATTTACACTCCAAATTTACCCATTGTGGGAAAGGCACTATGAACGATCCTTGTGTCCAAATTATTAAATATTGAATATTAACTACCCAATAGTAAAATCTCAGGTTTGGCAAAGCAAAACCACCTTCCTTCTTAGGCTTCTGTAAATATTGTTTACTTAATCTAGGATTTTTATTCTGCCACACATCTGAGGATATTTTGGAGTCAATAATATAAAAAAATAAGATTTAGGAATAAAAATTGGTAATGCTTGGAATAAATATAAAAATTTGGGTAATACTATCATCTTGATAGTATTAATTCGACCAACCAATGACAGAGATAATGGGGACCACCTGGTAACAAGTTGCTTCATTTGTTCAATTAAAGGTAAAAAATTAACTTTAAATAAACCCTTATGTTTCTTGGTAATTTTAATACCCAAATAAGTAAAATGATCTGTGACAACTTTAAATGGTAAGTGTTTATAAATTGGAACTTGCATATTTAATGGAAATAATTCACTCTTATTAAAATTCAGTTTGTAGCTAGAAAAGCTACTAAACTGAGCAAGCAAGGATGAAATATCAGGAATAGATCTCTCAGGGTCAGATATGTATAGTAACAAATCATCAGCATATAATGATAACTTATAAGTCCCTTAACCACAGGTAGTACCAAAAATATTAGGTGATTCATGAATGGCAACGGCTAAAGGTTCCAAAGCAATGTCAAATAATAGAGGACTTAAAGGGCAGCCTTGCCTCGTACCACGGGACAACTGAAAGAAAGGAGATCTTTGATTATTGGTAAGAACCGAAGCCAAAGGTTTATAATACATTAATTTAATCCATGATATAAATTTTAAGCTAAAATTAAAATTCTGCAACGTATTAAATAAATATAGCCATTCAAATCTATTGAACACTTTTTCAGCATCCAAGGAAATGACATTCTGGTATTTTAGATGAAGAAGTATAAATTATATTAATTAATTTTCGAATGTTAAAAGATGAATAACAGTTTTTAATAAATCCGGTCTGATCTTCAGAAATAATTTGAGGTAATACATTTTCTAATATAGTGGCCAAAATTTTGGTAAAAATCTTAGAATCCGCATTCAGCAAGGATATTGGCCGATAGGATGCACATTCAGTGGGGTCTTTTTCTTTTTTTAAGAATTGGAGAAATGGAGGCATCATAAAATTGTGGTTATTTACCTACAGTTAATGCATCTTTAAAAATTTTACAAAGCCAAGGAGCGAGTATAGAAGAAAAGGATTTAAAATATTCAGCAGTATAACTGTCCGGACCAGGGGCTTTACCTGAATTCATTGAAAAAGGAAGTGGGTTCCCCTTTCCAGACCCTGCCCGGGGACTTGTGCCACTCCTCAGGGTTATATATAGAACCTCTCGGACAGGGACAGGGAGAGGGTTCCCCTTTCCAGACCCAGCCCGGGGACTTGCCTGCACTCCTTAGGGTTATATAGTGAACCTCTCGGACAGGGACAGGGAGTGGGTTCCCATTTCCAGACCCTGCCCGGGGACTTGTGCCACTCCTCAGGGTTATATATGGAACCTCTCGGACAGGGACAGGGAGTGGGTTCCCCTTTCCAAACCCTGCCTGGGGACTTGCGCCACTCCTCAGGGTTATATATGAAAACTCTCGGGCAGGGACAGGGAGTGGGTTCCCCTTTCCAGACCCTGCCCGGGGACGTGCCACACCTCAGGGTTATATATGGAACCTCTTGGACAGGGACAGGGAGTGGGTTCCCCTTTCTAGACCCTGCCCGGGGACTTGTGCCACTCCTCAGGGTTATATATGGACCCTCTAGGACAGGGACAGGGAGTGGGTTCCCCTTTCCCAGGCAGATGCCCGAAGGTGACCGGGAGCCACCAGAGGGGATGGATCACAGTGATACTCGACAGAGTACCACATTTACTCTCCTCAATCCCTTTGGTCCCGGATAGGGCAGGCCAGAGGGGACGGATGACAGTGATACTCGACAGAGTACCACATTTACTCTCCACAATCCCTTTGGTCCTGGATAGGGCAAGCCAGTGGGGACGGATCACAGTGATACTCGACCGAGTACCACATTTACTCTCCTCAATCCCTTTGGTCACGGATAGGGCAGGCCAGAGGGGACGGATCACAGTGATACTCGACAGAGTACCGCATTTACTCTCCACAGTCCCTTTGGTCCCGGGTAGGGCAGGCCTGAGGTGATGGATCACAGTGATACTCGACCGAGTACCACATTTACTCTCCACAATCCCTTTGGTCCCGGATAGGGCAGGCCAGAGGGTACGGATCACAGTGATACTCGACCGAGTACCACATTTACTCTCCACAATCCCTTTGGTCCCGGATAGGGCAGGCCAGAGGGGACGGATCACAGTGATACTCGACCGAGTACCACATTTACTCTCCACAATCCCTTTGGTCCCGGATAGGGCAGGCCAGAGGGGACGGATCACAGTGATACTCGACAGAGTACCACATTTACTCTCCACAATCCCTTTGGTCCCGGATAGGGCAGGCCAGAGGGGACGGATCACAGTGATACTCGACAGAGTACCACATTTACTCTCCACAATCCCTTTGGTCCCGGATAGGGCGGGCCAGAGGGGAGTGATCACAGTGATACTCGACAGAGTACCACATTTACTCTCCACAATCCCTTTGGTCCCGGATAGGGCAGGCAAGAGGGGACGGATCACAGTGATACTCTACAGAGTACCACATTTACTCTCCACAATCCCTTTGGTCCCGGATAGGGCGGGCCAGAGGGGAGTGATCACAGTGATACTCGACAGAGTACCACATTTACTCTCCACGATCCCTTTGGTCCCGGATAGGGCAGGCCAGAGGGGAAGGATCACAGTGATACTCGACAGAGTACCACATTTACTCTCAACAATCCCTTTGGTCCCGGATAGGGCAGGCCAGAGGGGACGGATCACAGTGATACTCGACAGTTTACCACATTTACTCTCTGCAATCCCTTTGGTCCCGGATAGGGCAGGCCAGAGGGGACAGTGATACAGGCGGCTGTGATCAGGCTCACCACACAGGCAGGCTCATTTCTCACTGCTGTAATCAGGTAGAAGGTACACGAGCCTCAGGACTCGCCCCACCAGGGTCAGGAACAGTTACTACCCCTCAGCCATCAGGCTGTGGAACAACACAGGATAACTGCACTCACTTGTCCATAGAGATGCTCCCACAACAAATCATCGTACTGGGACTGTCTCAAAATGAGTGAAATAAGAGGTGCTTTGACTGAGACAGATCACATTCCTGTCTCAGAATTAGAGAAATTCAATCTGACAGGATATTTACAGCGGAAGGGCTGGAATGATGTTTCCCATAAGGTGTGGAACCTGTGCTTACAGACTCAAAATCCGAGGACAACTCAGCAGGTCTGAGATGAGGAGAAATTTCTTCACCCAGAGTGCAGTGAATCATTGCAATTATCTCCACAAGGTTTCTAAATTGAATAGACATATCCTGGGGCTCAGCGGTGATGGGAAGTTGCAGGAAAGTGGTGCTGAGGTCAAAAGTCATGCATGTTCTGAGTGAAGGGCAGAAGAGGCGCAAGGGGCCGAATGGCCACGCCTTCTCTATTTCTGATTTTCTGAAACACGTGTTTACCTTTGCGCCTCACTGTTTCTTGTCCTGTCAGATTGAACAGGGAGCGCTGAGAGCACCGGACATCTATCCGCAGCCACTGCGGTTATTTCATGTTCTCGTTATTTATTTGTATTGCCGAAGTTTGTTGTCTTCTGCACTCTGGTTGATCTTTCAGTGATCCAGGTATAGTTACCGTTCTGTAGCTTTGCTCTGTATGTTTGTAGGAGTTGTATGTGGCGACTTATATGTACTCTGTTAATTTTTGGAATAGTCGCTTGGGGAATCTGAGGTAGAGGAGTATTTTTGAGCCTCGGGGAACTTGCTTTGATTCTGAGAACAAACTGTGACTGACATCTCCAGCTCCCGGCATCAGCCCTCCCTCGGACACACTCACAGCCAATCAGAGAACTCCGCTGGGAGACTCTTGCCTCCATTGGCTGAGGAGTGTCAGTGGGCGGGACGCTGGGCGGACCGAAGTTTGGAACCGGGAACGAGTGGACCCGGTGAGAGACCCGAGATTGGGAGCAGCTCCCCGGGTAAAGGCTGCAACAGCGGCCGGAGATTTGAATCCTTCCGATGGCGGAGGTGAAGAGACGGGCGGAGATTCCGTGAGATGTTTCAGCCACACAGAGGGTGCCCGGTCTTTCCCCGCCGTGGATCGGGGCCTATTGTCCGGAGTTTCCTCCTAGTCCTGTCTCCTGCTGCTGGGATACGGGAGCTGGCCCGCAGCGGCTGCCGATGGATCTCCGGAGCTCTCACCGCTCCCCTGTGCAATCCGAACGGCTGAAGGCCAAGGGAGAACAAGGCGCAAAGGTAAACTCGTGCTTTAGAAAATAAGTAACAGGAGCATGCCTGGCCACTCGGCCCGTTGCGCCTATTCCACCCTTTCCTCCGAATAGTCCTTTCTTTTTAAATCTTTTTATTGATTTTAAACAAACATAAATGAAACATGAATACAAAGAGCTTGAGAGTACATAATTAATAGGTTAAGGTATAAATACAAATAGATGATAACCTCCCAAACTCAGAGTGGTTACAAAAAATAGAGAAAATAAGAAACCCTCCCCCCCAAAAAAATGAAAAAAATCCTAACCGACATGGGCCATTGCATTATATCAATTATACACAGTAGCGTCAATAACTCAGCACCTCCATCCAAATAATTAAGGACAATAAAAGTAAGGTTTAGGAAAAGTCAGTTTAGCTCATATGAAAATGTTGAATAAATGGTCTCCAAGTTTCTTCAAATTCAACTGGAGGGACAAAGACAACACTTGTAATTTTTTCTAAACTCGAACAAGAAATAGTTTGAGAAAACCACTGAAATATAGTTGGAGGATTAATTTCTTTCCAGTTCAATAGGATAGATCTTCTGGCCATTAATGTAACAAATGCAATCATCCGCCGGGCTGAGGGGGGATAAATGACTATTATCCACCATTGGTAAACCAAAAATTGCAGTAATAGGATGTGTTTGCATTTTGATATTCAGAACTGTTGAAATAATACCAAAAAGATCTTTCCAATAGTTTTTCAAACAAGGGCAGGACCAGAACATGTGGGTCAATGAAGCGACTTCAGAATGACATCTGTCACTGGTTGGATTAACATAAGAATAAAATTGAGCGAGTTTATCCTTGGACATGTGAGCCCTATGAATAACCTTAAATTGTATTAGGCATGTTTAGCACAAATAGAAGAAGAATTGACTAATTGTAAAATTTTCTCCCACTGCTCTGTGGGTATAAGACAGTGAAGTTCTTTTTCCCATTCCTTCTTAATTATTTCTGATACTCCTGGCTGTATTTTCATGATCATATGATAAATGATGGCTACTTAACCCTTCTGGCAAGGATTCAGAGATAGAATTTTTTCTGTAATGTCCATTGGACGTAATTTCAGAAAATACTAACATTCAAGAAATTTCTAACTTGCAAGTATCTAAAAAAAAAGTTTTCGGCTGGATAGCTGTTCAAAGGACATAAAACTGTTATCTAAAAATAGATCACGAAAACAAGTTATACCTTTTGTTTTCCATAACACAAAGGCTTGGTCCATAAAAGAGGGCTGGAAAAAGAAGTTAGATATAATAGGGCTTGATTATTCAAGCCAAAGAATTTACGAAATTGAAACCATATTCTTAATGTATGTTTAACTATAGGATTAGTTATTTGTTTATTCAGTTTAGATAAAGCAAAAGGAAGCGAAGATCCTAAAATAGAAAACAATGAGAAGTCTTGTACAGATTTACACTCCAGATTTACCCATTGTGGGCAAGGTACTATGACCGATTCTTGTGTCCAAAATATTAAATACTGAATATTAACTGCCCAATAGTAAAATCTCAGGTTTGGCAAAGCAAAACCACCTTCCTTCTTAGGCTTCTGTAAATATTTTTTACTTCATCTTGGATTTTTACTCTGCCACACATACGAGGATATTTAGGAGTCAATAATATCAAAAAAAGATTTAGGAATAAAAATTGGTAATGCTTGGAATAAATATAAAAATTTGGGTAATACTATCATCTTGATAGTATTAATTCGACCAACCAATGACAGAGATAATGGGGACCACCTGGTAACAAGTTGCTTGATTTGTTCAATTAAAGGTAAAAAATTAACTTTAAATAAACCCTTATGTTTCTTGGTAATTTTAATACCCAAATAAGTAAAATGATCTGTGACAACTTTAAATGGTAAGTGTTTATAAATTGGAACTTGCATATTTAATGGAAATAATTCACTGTTATTAAAATTCAGTTTGTAGCCAGAAAAGCTACTAAACTGAGCAAGCAAGGATGAAATATCAGGAATAGATCTCTCAGGGTCAGATATGTATAGTAACAAATCATCAGCATATAATGATAACTTATAAGTCCCTTACCCATGGGTAGTACCAAAAATATTAGGTGATTCACGAATGGCAACGGCTAAAGGTTCCAAAGCAATGTCAAATAATAGAGGACTTAAAGGACAGCCTTGCCTCGTACCACGGGACAACTGAAAAAAAGGAAATCTTTGATTATTGGTAAGAACTGAAGCAAAAGGATTATAATAGATTAATTTAATCCATGATATAAATTTCAAGCTAAAATTAAAATTCTGCAACGTATTAAATAAATATGGCCATTCAACTCTATCGAATGCTTTTTCAGCATCTAAGGAAATGACATTCTGGTATTTTAGATGAAGAAGTATAAATTATATTAATTAATTTTCTAATGTTAAAAGATGAATAACAGTTTTTAATAAATCCGGTCTGATCTTCAGAGATAATTTGAGGTAATACATTTTCTAATCTAGTGGGCAAAATTCTGGTAAAAATCTTAGAATCCGTATTCAGCAAGGATATTGGCCGATAGGATGCACATTCAGTGGGGTCTTTATCTTTTTTAAGAATTGGAGAAATGGAGGCATCATAAAAAGATTGTGGTTATTTACCTACGGTTAACGCATCTTTAAAAATTTTACAAAGCCAAGGAGCGAGTATAGAAGAAAAGGATTTTAAAAATTCAGCAGTATAACCATCTGGACCAGGGCCTTTACCTGAATTCATTGAAAAAGGGAGTGGGTTCCCCTTTCCAGACAATGACTGGGGACTTGTGCCACTCCTCAGGGTTATATATGGAACCTCTCGGACAGGGACAGGGAGTGGGTTCCCCTTTCCAGACCCTGCCCGGGGACTTGTGCCACTCCTCAGGGTTATATATGGAACCTCTCAGACAGGGACAGGGAGTGGGTTCCCCTTTCCAGACCCTGCCCGGGGACTTGCCTGCACTCCTCAGGGTTATATATGGAACCTCTCGAGCAGGGACAGGGAGTGGGTTCGCCTTTCCAAACCCTGCCCGGGGACTTGTGCCACTCCTCAGGGTTATATATGGAACCTCTCGGACAGGGACAGGGAGTGGGTTCCCCTTTCCAGACCCTGCCCGGGGACTTGTGCCACTCCTCAGGGTTATATATGGAACCTCTCAGACAGGGACAGGGAGTGGGTTCCCCTTTCCAGACCCTGCCCGGGGACTTGCCTGCACTCCTCAGGGTTATATATGGAACCTCTCGAGCAGGGACAGGGAGTGGGTTCGCCTTTCCAAACCCTGCCCGGGGAATTGTGCCACTCCTCAGGGTTATATATGGAACCTCTCGGGCAGGGAGAGGGAGTGAGTTCCCCTTTCCAGACCCTGCCCGGGGACTTGTCTGCACTCCTCAGGGTTATATATGGAACCTCTCGGGCAGGGACAGGAGTGGGTTCCCCTTTCCAGACCCTGCCCGGGGACTTGTGCCACTCCGCAGGGTTATATATGGAACCTCTCGGACAGGGACAGGGAGTGGGTTCCCCTTTCTCAGGCAGACGCCCGAAGGTGACCGGGAGCCACCAGAGGGGACGGATCACAGTGATACTCGACAGAGTACCACATTTACTCTCCACAATCCCTTTGGTCCCAGATAGGGCAGGCCAGGGGGAAGTACCACAGTGATACTTGACAGAGTACCACATTTCCTCCCCACAATCCCTTTGGTCACTGACAGGGCAGGCCAGAGTTGATGGATCACGGTAATAATCGACAGAGTACCACATTTACTCTCCACAATCCCTTTTGTCCCGGATAGGGCAGGCCTGAGGGGACGGATCACGGTAATAATCGACAGAGTACCACATTTACGCTCCACAATCCCCTTGGTCCTGGATAGGGCAGGCCAGAGTGGACGGATCACAGTAAATCTCGACAGAGTACCACATCTACTCTCCACAATCCCTTTGGTCCCGGATAGTGCAGGCCAGAGGGGACGGATCACAGTAATACTCGACAGAGTACCACATCTACTCTCCACAGTCCCTTTGGTCCCGGATAGGGCAGGCCAGAGGGGACGGATCACAGTGATACTCGACAGAGTACCACATTTACTCTCAACAATCCCTTTGGTCCCGGATAGGGCAGGCCAGAGGGGACGGATCACAGTGATACTCGACAGTTTACCACATTTACTCTCTGCAATCCCTTTGGTCCCGGATAGGGCAGGCCAGAGGGGACGGTGATACAGGCGGCTGTGATCAGGCTCACCACACAGGCAGGCTCTTTTCTCACTGCTGTAATCAGGTAGAAGGTACAAGAGCCTCAGGACTCGCCCCACCATGGTCAGGAACAGTTACTACCCCTCAACCGTCAGGCTGTGGAACAATACAGGATAACTGCACTCACCTGCTGTCCATAGAGATGCTCCCACAACAAATCATCGTACTGGGACTGTCTCAAAATGAGTGAAATAAGAGGTGGTATGACTGAGACAGATCACATTCCTGTCTCAGAATTAGAGAAATACAATCTCACAGGATATTTACAGTGAAAGGGCTGGAATGATGTTTCCCATAAGGTGTGGAACCAGCGCTCACAGACTTAATATCCGAGGACAACTCAGCTGGACTGAGATGAGGAGAAATTTCCTCACCCAGAGTGCAGTGAATCATTGCAATTATCCCCACAAGGTTTCTAAATTGAATGGACATATCCTGGGGCTCAGCGGTGATGGGAAGTTGCAGGAAAGTGGTGCTGAGGTCAAAGAACAAGCATGTTCTGAGTGAAGGGCAGAAGAGGTGCAAGGGGTCGAATGGCCACGCTTTCTGTATTTCTTATCTTCTGAAACACGAGTGTACCTTTGTGCCTCACTGTTTCTTGGCCTGTCAGATTGAACAGGGAGCGCTGAGCGCACCGGACATCTATCGGCAGCCACTGCGGTTATTTCATGTTCTCGTTGTTTATTTGCATTGGCGAAGTTTGTTGTCTTCTGCACTCTGGTTGATCTTTCATTGATCCAGATATCATTACCGTTCTGTAGCTTTGCTCTGTATGTTTGTAGGAATTGTATGTGGTGACTCTGTTGGTTTTTGGAATAGTCGCTTGGGGAATCTGAGGTGGAGGAGTATCTGGGGCTTATTTAAAATTATACATAGATATTATCCAAACAATGTTTATTTGACAAGGGTTAATTCTGATATTGAAACTAACTGTTCTTTCTGCAGTTTATATCCAGAGGATTTATTTAATCTATTTTGGGATTGTGAATGTGTTAAAACATTTTGGGTTGTTGCTTGTCAATTTATAGATCAATATATTAATGTGGATTTTACTTTTTGTTTTCAAAATGTCTTATTTGGGTTTACTAATAACACCAAATCTCATAGGGATCATTTATTTAGCATAAATCTTTTGTTAATTTGCAGCAGATTTTATATCCATAAATGCAATCACAGCAATAAGAAACCTTCATTTATATTTTTTACATCAGACTTCAAACTATACGTTTATACTCTGAAAACTTCCCATAAACAGAATGCTGTAAAGACTGTACAAATCTGTCAACGTTTTGGGTTATCTCTGTCAATGTTCCTGTTTTGTGACTCCTCTTAGATACAGTTCCTTCTGTCCAACAATATTTAGAGCGGATTTCCTTGTTTATTTGCATATTTAAAGTTAATAGTTATATATTCGTTGCTGCTTTTGTGTGATTCCCTGGCTTTGTTAGCATATGTTTAGTGTTTCTGTTTTTGTTTGTGTTCAATAAAAATTTAAAATATTAAAAAATAATAATAAAATTTACTTTGAACTTTGAGCCTCGGGGAACTTGCTTTGATTCTGAGAACAAATTGTGACTGATATCTCCGGCTTCCAGCAGCAGCCCGCCCTCAGAGAACACCGCTCGGAGAATCTTGCCTTCATTGGCTGATGAGTGTCAGTGGGCGGGACGCTGAGCGGACCGAAGTTTGGAACCGGGAACGAGTGGACCCGGTGAGAGACCCGAGATTGGGAGCAGCTCCCCGGGTAAAGGCTGCAACAGCGGCCGGAGTTTTGAATCCTTCCGATGGCGGAGGTGAAGATTCGGGCGGAGATTCCGTGAGATGTTTCAGCCACACAGAGGGTGCCCGGTCTTTCCCCGCCGTGGATCGGGGCCTGTTGTCCGGAGTTTCCTCCCAGTCCTGTCTCCTGCTGCTGGGATACGGGAGCTGGCCCGCAGCGGCTGCCGATGGGACTCCGGTGCTGTGAGCGCTCCCCTGTGCAAAAGGACAGGCTGAAGGTCAAGGGAGAACCAGCCGCAAAGGTAAACTCGGACTTTAGAAAAAGGAAGCAGGAGCAGGCCATTCGGCCCTTTGTGTCTGTTCTGCCTTTCACTCAGAACATGCCTGATCTTTGACCTCATCGCCACTTTCGCGCAACGTTCCCTGTATCGCAGAGCCCCAAAACTTGTCCTTCAAATTTAGAAACCTTGTGGAGAAAATTCCAAAGATTCACTGCCCTCTGGGTGAGGAAATTTCTCCTCATCTCAGTTCTGCTGAGGTGAACTCGGATTCTGTGACCCCCCATTCCTCACCACAGCCAAAGGAAACATCACTCCTGCCTCTACCCTGTCAATACCCTGTGAGACAGTGTCTGTCTCAGTCAGACGACCTTTTATTTCTCTAATTTTGAGACAGGCCCGGTCAGTATAATCTCTCTGAGGACACTACCTCACCTCCTAAATCAATCTGGGAAATCTCTTCATTCCCTTCATGCCACAGGCTGACTCCGGGAGGGAGACCAGACCTGTGCACAGTGTTCCACGTACGCTCTCACCAGGACCCCATATACCTTCAGAGGAGATCTTTAATCTTCTATTCAAACCTTCCTTCCCATTCAATGCTCTTCATTTAATATCGAACTCAAACAGTGAACAGACACAACACAGCCTCAGCCATGAATTTAAAGGGCAGGTGTTGCAACAGTTTGAGCTTCATACCGGGGGCCACGGAGCAAGCAGGGTGTCACAAAGGGAGGAATGTGGGAGTGTTGTATGTCTGAGCCCAGCTGTGTGTGTTTGTGTATCGGAATCAGGTTTAATATCACTGGCGTATGTGGTGAAATTTGTCAGCAGTAGATTGCAATATTTAGTAATAAAAACTACAGATTACAATTAGTATGGGTAAAATTATATTTAAAATGTCGTGCAAAAAGTGAGGGGAAATTCTGAGGAAGTGTTTATCGGCACTTTGTCCATTCAGAAATCTGATGGTGGGGGAGAAGCTGTTCCTGAACCAGTGAGTGTGTCTCCAGGGTCCTGTACATCCTCCTTGATGGTAGCAATGAGACAAAGTCATGTCCTGGGTGATGGGGGTCCTTAATGATGGATGTCACCTTTTGTGGCATCATCTTTTGACTGTGTCCTGGATGCTGTGGAGTCCAGTGCCCATGAAGGAGCTGGCTGAGTTTACAACTTTCTGCAGCATTTTCCGATCCTGTGCAGTGTCCTCTCCACACCAGGCAGTGATGCAACCAGTTAGAATGCTCTCCACAGTACATCTGTAGAAATTTGCAAGTGTCTTTAGTGACAGACTGATTCCCCTCAATCTCCGAATGAAATATAGCCGATGTTGTGCCTTCATTGTAACTGCATCAATATGTTGGGCCCAGGATAGTTCCTCAGAGATGTTGACAGGCAGGAAATGGAAACTGCTCACCCTTCTCACTTCTGATCCCACAATGAGGACTGGTGTGTGTTCCCTCGACTTCCACTTCCTGAATCCACAATCAATTCCTTTGTCTTCATGATGCTGAGTGCAAGGTTGTTGCTGTGACACCACTCAACTTGCTGATCTATCTCACTCCTGTACTCCTTCTCGTCACCGTCTGAAATTCCAGCAACAATAGTTGTGTCATCGGCAAGTTTATAGATGAGCCTTGCCACACAGACGTGGTGTAGAGAGAGTAGAGCAGTGGGCTGAGCACGCATCGTTGAGGTGTGCCAGTGTTGATTGTCAGCAAGGAGGGGATGTTATTTCTGATCCACACAGACTGTGGTCTCCTGGTGAGGATCCAGTTGCAGAAGGAGGTACAGAGGCCCAGGTTTTTGAGCTTGTTGATTAGAATTGAGGGTCTGATGGTGTTGAATGCTGAGCTGTAATCAGCAGCCTGACTTGTGTATTGCTATTGACCTGGTGATCAAAGGCCGAGTGTGAGCCAGTGAGAATTGTTGACAGATTGTGGCGATGGGCAAATTGCAGTGGGTCCCTGCACACAGACAGGAGTTGATTGACCATGACCAACCCCTCAAAGCACTTCATCACAGTAGTGAGTGTCACTGGGCGATAGTCGTTGAGGCAGGTCACCCTGGTATTTTTGGGCACTGGTATGATTGTCGACGTTTTTAAGTGTGTGTGTGTGTGTGTGTGTGTGTGTGTGTGTGTGTCTACGTGTGTTTGCACGCTGAACAGAGAGACAGAGTATTTGAGGCTTTCCAGTTCAATTCGGGATATTTCCAGTAATTGGTGTGCCTCGAAAGACGGGTCACAGTGTTGGGCCGACCATTCAGATCAGAACAAAATAATTTACCCAGCAGACAGCGCTCACAACCCGCTCTTGTGTTTCAGAGTTATTACAAATTGAAATGTACAATTTAAAATGTGCAAAGTATATTTATTATCAAAGTATAGGCACATAACCATGTATAATCCTGGGATTTGATTATATTGTAAATTCAGTAAACTCAAGAACCATTATAAGATGAATGAAAGATTGCCCCCAACAGGACAAACAAAACAACCATGTGCAAAAGACAACAAAATTCAAATACAAAAGAAATAAAACTAATAAATAACCCAGAAATAAACATCAAGAACATGAGGTGAAGAGCTGTTGATTGTGTCAACATCACAAGATGTTGGTTGTGGGACTAGCAAAGTTTAAGGATCTGGTCTCAATTTAGAAAATTTTTTGGTTTAGCGAATTTTTCATTATCATCTCCCATTCTCCTTAATTATTTTTTTTATCCCTTCCATGACTGACAAAGTCTTTAAGGATTGGGATGAACTAGGTATTAAGTGTTTTTGGGACTTGTTTATCTCAGGATCTCTTGCATCATTTGACCAATTGTCAAATAAATTTGCACTCCCAAAATCACATTTTTACAGATAGCTTCAAATTAGAGATTTTCTACGTTTCCAATTAGCTACTTTTCCTATAGGTCCTGATAAAAAATTACTGGACGATCTTTTAAATTTAAAACCTTTTGTTAATGGTTCTATTACCGGTATCTATAACTTGTTGATTGATTCTCGACAAGACTTTTTAGATAAAATAAAAAAAGCTTGGGAGGATGACTTAAATTGTCAGATTTCTGATGATAGATGGAATAAAATTCTTAAGCGGGTTAATAAATCATCTCTCTGTGCTCGTCATTCTCTTCTACAATTTAAAGTGGTTCATAGAGCTTACATTTCTAAACAGAAGCTCTCCAATTTTTACCCGAATGTTTCTCCACTTTGTAATAAATGCAACTCTGCTGATGCCTCTTAAATTCATATGTTTTGGTTTTGCCCTACAATTGAAAAGTTTTGGCGGGAAGTATTTCATACCTTCGCTCAACTTTTTAGGGTCCAATTTGACCCAAATCTCCTTACTGCCTTGTTTGGTATTATTGCAAATGAAGATATAACTTTAAATACTCCTAACCTACAGGTTTTAGTTTTTACCTCTCTTCTAGCAAGAAGAGCAATCTTGCTTAAATGGAAGGAGTCTACCCCTCCTACACATCTTCAATAGCTACATGATATTATGTCGTATTTAAATTTAGAAAATATCCGCTGCTCAGTCTTAAATTCGAAACAATCTTTTTATGATATTTGGGGACCTTTCCTAAATTACTTTTCCAATTTATAAAGATTAACAGTGCACAGACTTTTATGTATATTTTTATCTTCTCTTCTTAAGCGAAAATGTTTTTTTTTCCTATTTATCCATTGTCATCCATCAGCTTTTTTCTTTGGTAGTTGGTAGGGGGTTGACTTTTTTTTATATATATAAAACATTTCTTTTATGATGTATGACCTATCTTTAAATTTTTGATTACAGAGTGCTATACCTTTATGTGTTATGCTATAACATTTTGATAGATAGATAGATAGATAGATACTTTATTCATCCCCATGGGGAAATTCAACCTTTTTTCCAATGTCCCATACACTTGTTGTAGCAAAAACTAATTACATACAATACTTAACTCAGTAAGAATATGATATGCATCTAAATCACTAACTCAAAAAGCATTAATAATAGCTTAAAAAAAGTTCTTAAGTCCTGGCAGTTGAATTGTAAAGCCTAATGGCATTGGGGAGTATTGACCTCTTCATCCTGTCTGAGGAGCATTGCATCGATAGTAACCTGTCGCTGAAACTGCTTCTCTGTCTCTGGATGGTGCTATGTAGAGGATGTTCAGGGTTTTCCATAATTGACCGTAGCCAACTCAGCGCCCTTCGCTCAGCCACCGATGTTAAACTCTCCAGTACTTTGCCCACGACAGAGCCCGCCTTCCTTACCAGCTTATTAAGACGTGAGGCGTCCCTCTTCTTATTTTATTACAATATATGAATGTACACAAGTTATGTTGAGATGTATCTATGTGTTGCACTCAATCTTTTTTTTCTTCTGAATAAAAATATTGTAAAAAGAAAGAAGGACCTGTTGGTTGAGTGTACTAACTGTTCCTGAACCTGGGGTTGAGGCTCCTGAGGCTCATGCACCTTCTTCCTGATGGCAGCATTGAGAAGAGAGCATGGCCTGGGTGGTGGGGGTCCTTGATGATGGATGCTGATTTCCTGCGACAGCACTCCGCAGAGATGTGCTCAGTTGTGAGGAGAGTTTTACCCGTGATGTGCTGGGCCATATCCACTATGATGTGCTGGGCCATACTACTGAGGATAGACAGTTCCTGCTTTCTTGTAATTGCACTTGTGTCCCGGGCTCGGGACAGATCCTCTGAAATGTTAACACTGTGGAATTTAAAGTTGCTGAACGTCTCCACCTTTGAGCCCCGATGAGGATTGCCTCATGGGTTCCTGTTTCCTCCTCCAAAGTCCAGAACCAGTTCATTGCTCTTGCTCTCATTGAATGAGAGGCTGCTCTTGGACCATAAGACCATGAGAGACAGAAGCAGAATTAGGCCATTTGGCCCATCAAAACTTCTCTGCCGCTTCATCATGGTAAATCCATTTTTCCTCCCAGCCCCATTTTCCTGCCTTCGCCGCGTATCCTTTCATGCCCTGACCGATCGAAAGTCCATCAACCTCTGCCTTAGCAAAAGGAAAAGCAGCATCCGTCATCAAGGCAAGATGAGGTGAGGCACCTCCCACTCCGTACCTATCCATTTCTGTCCTTCCCCCCTCCCCACTCTCTTGCCTACAAACCTCACTTTCACTCCTTACCATTCTCTTCTCTCTCGCTCCCTCCCCTCTCTCAACTCTCTCCTCTCTCTCACACTCTCCTCCCCTCTTCCACACTCTCTCCCACACTTCCCACTCTCTCCCAACTCTCTGCTTCACTCTTTCCTCCCCAGTATACCCCATTCTCCTACTCTTGAACCCTCTCTCCCCACATTCTCTTTCTTTCACTCTCATCCCTCTTCCCTCCCTCTCCCCTTCCCTTTTCCCCTTTCTCCACCCCTCTCCAGTCTCCCCCACTCTCATCCTCACCCTCACCCCCACTACACCCCCTCTCTCAGATCAATGATTCTGTGCTCTGTTTACACTTGTTTAGTAGATTATTCGTATCACTTGTTTCTTCATCAATTCCTTCGCTCTTTGTTTTAGACGGGATTGTGTTTTTCATTATATATTGTACTTCTCACTTACTGTAATCCAACAAACAATCCCGCAGCATCCTCGGGAAGATCCTACTCCCCACTGATCGAATCCTCTCATCTTGCTGATCTCGGTCCGACAAGTCCACTCTTTATTATTTTCCATAGAGGTTGCCTGACCTGCTGAGTTCCTCCAGCATTTTGTGCGTGTTGTTCTCCGTTACACCTCCTCCTCTCTGCCCCTTTCTTTTCCCATTTCCTGCACCTCTCTCCCTTCCTCCATTCTTACCCATCTCTCCCACACGCTCTCTCTCCCTCTGTCCCTCTCTCACCCCGACTGTTCATTGCAGTCTCTCTCTCTCCCCCTTTATCACTCTCTCTCTCTCACACACACACAGACCTCTCCCCTGTATTACTCTCGCAATCACTCCCACACTCTACTCCACTCCAGTCCTCTCCATCTCTCCCGCCTCCACGCTACTCAACTCCTTCCTTTCCCCCTCTCTCCTTCCCTCCCTCTCTATCCCACCCCGTTCCCGCTCTCCTTCTCTTGTTTGGCCAAATTTCACGTAAAATTGTTCTCCCTGTCTGCCTCCCCACCCTCTATCTTTGCTCACGTTCTTACAATCCACCTTCCTTCCTCCTTCCCTCGGTGCCTCTCTTCACCCTCTATCACTGCACCCACTCGCTCAACCCACTCTCACCCTGTTCAACCTACTTACCTGCACTCTCCCATTCTCCCCCCTATAGTCTACCCTTTCTCTCTTAACATCTCTCTCCTTCACTCTCTTTCTCTCTTCAACACTGTCACATCTGTCCTTTGGCCACAGAGAGAAGGAAATGAGTTAGACGCAGATGGAGAGGGAGGAGTGAAACTGATCGAGTCAGCAATTGATTCTATCGGCATTGGGTTCGTTCAGTGACCCCAGCTCCGCCTTTCTCCCAGACTGCATATCCTTTCCTCCATCCGTGCATTTATAGTACACTGACAGAGAGAGAGAGAGACAGAAAGACAGACAGAGAGGGAGACAGAGAAAGAGAGAGAGAGAGAGGGAAACAGAGAGAGTGGGGGGAAGAGAGACAGAGAGAGAGAGAGGGAGAGGGAGACAGAGGGGAGTGAGAGGGTGTGGAGAGAGTGAGACAGAGACAGACAGACAGAGAAAGTGAGTGAGAGAGAGTGATAGAGTGGAGGGAGAGACAGAGGGAGAGAGAGAGAGGGAGACAGAAAGAGAGTGAGACAGAGAGAGGAAGGGGAGAGGGAGAGAGAGAGGAGGGGTAGTGAGAGAGGGAGACGTATAGGGAGAGCGAATGGAGAGGGTGAGAGTGAAATTCCTCTCCTGTCTGGTTCCATTTAGTCCTGTTTCTCCATCTTCCCGGTATCTCCTGCTTCTCAACTTCCCCCGAGCTCTTTACCCGTTCTATCTCTCCTCCTTCTACACACTTACTTCTCCCCACATATCCTCATCCCTTAGTCTCCCTCCTCCCTCGCCGCCTTCCCAATTCCCTCAACTGTTTCTCCCTCTTCCCAATGTCCTGATACTTCCCCTCGCCCTCTCCCTCCCTCTCCGCTGAGGGTCTGACAGTGAATCAGAGTCACCGGAAGTTGAGTAAATCCGTGTGCTGCGGAAGCGACAGCGGATAAAGCCTTTCGGCTGGATGAGGAGGGCGTGGGAGGAATATGTTTCATATGAGTGATGCAGGATTCAGGAAGGTAGGGAGTAAGCAGAAGGTGAGGAGTCAGTGTGAGAGTGGTGTAAGGCGGAGGGAGTGGGGAGTAATGGAGGAGAGTGAGGGGGAGGGATAGTAGAGTTTGGGATGAGAGAGGAGAAGCGGAGAGAGACTAGAGAGAGGAAGGTGAGAGTGAGAAAAGTGAGAGAGAAGGACGAGATTCGGGGAAAGCGCGTAAATAGACCCTTCAGTCCGTCTGGACAGTTCCACCCGTGTTCACAGAGCCAGTGCAGTTTGCACACGGTTGGAATTTACTCCTGTAAACCTTCTCCACCCGCGTGTCGGGTCGGAGCTGGAGAGCTTTGTGACCTGGTATCAACACTCCCCACCCCCTCCATTTCACCAACACAATAGAGCTGGTGACTGACAACAGGAAGTCAGCCGGGGCGATGCAGACATTCCTGTTTACATCAACGGCAGAGGATAAGGGGGTTGAGAGCTCCAATCTCCTGAGAGTGAACACCACTAACAGCCTGTCCTTGTCCAGCCACAAGGACACTATCGCCAGGAAAGCTCAGCGGCATCTCTGCTTCTTCCAGAGGCTGAAGAAAATCGGCGCCTCCTGGGCGACCATCATCTATTTTTACAGAAAACATCCTGTGCGGAAACACAGGATTGTCAGGATTGTCTGTTGTCACGGCAACAGCACTGGCCACCACCGGAAACACTGCAGAGAGCTGTGAACAAGTTCAGTACATCATGGAAACTGTGGACACTGTTTACACATCTCTCTGCCTCAATAAAACAGTCCACATTATCAAAGACCCCACACACGTCGAACATTCTGACTTCCTGAGAGATGGACCACTAACTTCTCAATCTCCCTAATGCAGTCTTGTGATTAATTGGTCTGTATGATTCGTTAAGTTAATTAATTGTCCCTTCACATTTCGCGACCCCGCACTCCCAGTCCCGAGATGATGAATTGACCTTTATGAACGCGATGCGAATCAAAAGTTATCACTGTACCTTGATTCATTGAAAGCAAATGTCCCAATCTACGCTCATCTCTCCTCTCCTCTTCTTCTCTCCCCCCCTTTCTCTGCCTGTCGCTCTCTCGTACTCTCTGTCTCTCTCATCTCTCTCTCCCCCTCTCTCATTCTCTCTGCCTGTCACTCTCTCTCTTTCTCTCTGTCTCTCTCTTCTCTGTTCCCCCTCTCTTTCACGTCCCTTTACTCCTCTCCTTCCCCCTCTCTTACGTCCTCACTTGCCCTCTCTCTCCCCTCTTCTCCACACTCCTCTGTAGCATAGGTATTCTGCAGCATACCTAATGGAAACAAACAGGACTCTCCCGGAAACCACAAGCCTTAAAAGAGGAGATAGAGAAATTGAGGAATTGTATATGTAAAGAGAGAGAGTGAGAGAGACAGAGAGATAAGAAAGTTAACGGGGAGAGAGAGAGAGGGAGAGAGAGGAACAGAGAGTGAGAGAGAGAGAGAGGGAGAGAGACAGACAGAGAGACAGAAAGAGAGAGGGAGAGCAAGAGACAGAGAGACAGGCAGAGGGAGAGGAAAAGAGAGAGGGGGAGAGAAAGGGAGACAGACAGAGTGAGAGAGAGAGACTGCGAGAAAGAGAGGGAGACAGAGAGAGGGAGAGAGACAGACAGAGAGAGAGAGGGTGTGGAGAGAGAGTGAGAGAGAGAGGGGAGGAGAGGGAGAGAGAGACAGAGAGGGGGAGAGAGAGAGGGAGAGACAGAGAGGGAGAGGGTGTGGAGAGAGAGTGAGACAGAGAGAGAGGGGAGGAGAGGGAGAGACAGAGAGAGAGGGTGGGGAGAGAGAGGGAGAGGGAGAGACAGAGAGAGTGGGAGAGAGAGAGGATGAGAGACACAAAGAGAGAAAGGTACAGAGAGTGAGAGAGAGACAGAGAGGGAGAGAGAGAGAGAGAGAGAGGGGAGAGAGAGAGACAGAGAGGAACAGAGAGTGAGAGTGAGACAGAGAAGGAAAGATGGAGAGAGAGGGAGAGAGAGAGAGAAGGAGAGCAAGAGACAGAGAGAGAGAAGGAGAGAGACAGAGAGGCAGGCAGAGAGAGAGGGTGGGGAGAGAGTGAGAGACAGGGGAGAGAGACAGAAAGAGTGAGAGAGAGACTGAAAGAGAGAGACAGAGAAGGGGAGAGAGGCAGAGAGTGAACAGAGAGTGAGAGAGAGTGACAGAGAGAGGGAGGAAGAGAGAGAGAGGAGAGAGGCAGAGAGAGAGGAACAGAGAGTGAGAGAGAGACAGAGAGAGAGGAACATTGAATGAGAGAGAGACAGAGAGAGAGGGAGAGCAAGAGAGAGACAGAGAGTGTGGAGAGAGTGAGAGACAGACAGACAGACAGACAGAGAGGAGAGTGAGTGAGAGTGATAGAGAGAGGGAGAGGGTGACAGAAAGATATAGAGAAAGAGAGTGAGAGAGAGAGGGGAGAGGGGGAGTGAGAGATGGAGACGTACAGGGAGAGGGAGATGGAGAGGGTGAGAGTGAAATTCCTCTCCTGTCTGGTTCCATTCAGTCCTGTATCTCCATCTTCCCGGTATCTCCTGCTTCTCAACTTCCCCCGAGCTCTTTACCCGTTCTATCTCTCCTCCTTCTACACACTTACTTCTCCACACATCTCGTCACCCCTTAGTCTCCCTCCTCCCTCGCCCCCTTCGCAATTCCCTCAGCTGTTTCTTCTCTTCCCAATGTCCTGATACTTCCCCTCGCCCTCTCCCTCCCTCTCCGCTGAGGGTTTGACAGTGAATCAGAGTCACCCGAAGTTGAGTAAATCCGTGACCTGCGGAAGCGACAGCAGGTAAAGCCTTTCGGCTGGATGAGGAGGGCGCGGGAGGAATATGTTTCATATGAGTGATGTAGGATTGAGGAAGGTAGGGAGTAAGCAGAGGGTAAGGGGTCAGTGTGAGAGTGGTGTAAGACGGAGGGAGTGGGGAGTAATGGAGGAGAGTGAGGGGGAGGGATAGTAGAGTTTGGGATGAGAGAGGAGAAGCGGAGAGAGACTAGAGAGAGGAAGGTGAGAGTGAGAAAAGAGAGAGAGAAGGACGAGATTCGGGGAAAGCGCGTAAATAGACCCTTCAGTCCGTCTGGACAGTTCCACCCGTGTTCACAGAGCCAGTGCTGTTTGCACACGGTTGGAATTTACTCCTGTAAACCTTCTCCACCCGCGTGTCGGGCCGGAGCTGGAGAGCTTTGTGACCTGGTATCAACACTCCCCACCCCCTCCATTTCACCAACACAATAGAGCTGGTGACTGACAACAGGAAGTCAGCCGGGGCGATGCAGACATTCCTGTTTACATCAACGGCAGAGGATAAGGGGGTTGAGAGCTCCAATCTCCTGAGAGTGAACACCACTAACAGCCTGTCCTTGTCCAGCCACAAGGACACTATCGCCAAGAAAGCTCAGCGGCCTCTCTGCTTCTTCCAGAGGCTGAAGAAAATCGGCACCTCCTGGACGACCATCATCTATTTTTACAGAACACATCCTGTGCGGAAACACAGGATTGTCAGGATTGTCTGTTGTCACGGCAACAGCACTGGTCACCACCGGAAACACTGCAGAGAGCTGTGAACAAGTTCAGTACATCATGGAAACTGTGGACACTGTTTACACATCTCTCTGCCTCGATAAAACAGTCCACGTTATCAAAGACGCCACACACGTCGAACATTCTGACTTCCTGAGAGATGGACCACTAACTTCACAATCTCCCTAATGCACTGCTGTGATTAATTGGTCTGTATGATTCGTTAAGTTAATTAATTGTCCCTTCACATTTCGCGATCCCACACTCCCAGTCCCGAGGTGATGAATTGACCTTTATGGACGGGATGTGAATCAAAAGTTATCACTGTATCTTCATTCATTGAAAGCAACTGTCCATATTTACGATCACCTCTCCTCTCTTCTTCTCTGTCCCCCCTCTCTCATTCTCTCTGCCTGTCACACACTCTCCCTCTTTCTCTCTGTCTCTCTCTCCCTCTCTCTTCCCCTTCTCTCTACCCCTCTCCTTTCCCCTCTTCTTCCCCCTCTCTTACGTCCTCACTTACCCTCTCTCTCCCCCCTTCTTCACACTCCTCCGCCGCCTATTCTGCAGCACACTAAACGGAAACCACAAGCCTTTATCTTCTGAGAGAACATTGAATCTTTCCAACCGACGAGAAATTATACAGCATCTGTAATCCACTGAGTGTGTAAAACCGTCATCACAGTGCGGGGTGGGGGAGGGGTGCTGGTCTGGACGGGTGGGTGGCGGAGACAGCAAGCTACAGGAAAGGGGGAATTGGGGAGAAAACGAGAGGCAAGCGAAAGGTTAGGCATAAACGGAGGAAGAGACAATAAGGGAAAGATGCAAGTTAGTGACTGTGTAGGGAAGAATGTTTGGAGGAAAGAGTGGGAGGGTGTGAAAGAGAATGGATGAGGAAAAGAAGAGATAGAGAAATTGAGGAATTGTATATGTATAGAGAGGGAGAGACGGAGAGATAAGAGAGTTAAGGGGGAGTGAGAAGGAGAAAGGGGGAGAGAGAGGACTGTGGAGTAGAGTACCTGGGCACAGGTAAACGTCATCTTTGAACTGTCCCACACTCACCTTGAAATCACGTCCTCTGGTAATTGAGATATTCACCTGGTGAACAAACGATGTCGGTTCTCTTCTCTCAGATCTCTACTCAGCCTCAGTCTGCCTCTGGTCTCCCCTCAGCCCCCATCGCTACAGAGGAAACAACTGAAGCCTCTCCAACCTTCCATTCCCTCTGATCCATGAGGCAACCCCTCCATTTCCAGAACATTAACTCTCACCCGATCCTCCCTCCGCCGTAACACGGTTAGAGTTCCTCCTGTTGTCAACCAACGACCAGCGGTTCTGTGGTGGCGATAGAGTCACCCGGATGGTGAGATGTGTCCAGGTGCCAGGGACAGGGATGTCTCCGATCAGGTCCCTGGCATTCTAAAGGGGGAGGGCGAGCAACCAGACTTGTTGGTAAATATTGGCACCAATGACAGGTAGAAAATGTCAGCAGGCCCTGAAAAGAAATTTTGTGAGTTAGGTAAGGGGTTTGGGAACCGATGTGCTACCGCCGAGGATGAGGTAGTTGGTTTGTAGACAGAGACAGTATGTTGTGAGACTGCTGGCAATGAGAGGCTGCTGATAGGGCAACCTGGCAGTCGACAGGATGAGTTGCAATGGAAAAGACGCACAGAATCTAAAAGGCTGAACACAGGACTGAAGGTATTACATTTGAATGCGCGCATTGTACAAACTGACGTGGAGGAAGAGCTACAGACTGGCATACATGAGGTTGTGGGCATCACTGAAAGCGTGGCCCTGTTGGTAAACATAATAAAATCAAACCATCAGAAAGAGCTGGCATGGGGTCGGAAGGTGCTGAGTCGTTGTGGGTAGAGCTAAGGAACTGCAAGTGCAAAGAAAACCCTGGTGGAAGGTATGTGCAGACCCCCAAACAGTAGTAAGGATGTAGTCTACAAACTACAACGGGAGATAGAAAATGCAAGTCAGCAGGTCAACGTTACAATAGTCATGTGGGAATTCAGTACACAAATCGATTGGGAAAACCCGGATGGTGCTGGATACCCCGAGGGAGAATTTCTAGAATGCCTGCGAGGTGGCTTCAGAGAGCAGCTCGTGGTTAAACCCACTATCGCCAAATCATTTCATTTCCACGCGGCCCGATACCGGTCGGCGGCCTGGAGGCTGGGGACCATTGCACTAAGGGATCTGCTATTCAGGATAGGGCGTGATGCAATGAACCGGGATTGAATTTGCAATTTGAGAAGGGGAAGCACAACGTAGATGCAGTGTTGCGGTGGAATGAAGGAAACTGCAGAGGCATGAGAGAGGAGCTGGCCAAAAGTGATTGGAAAAGACCTTTGGCACCGATAACGTCAAAGCAAGACTGGGTGGAATATCGGGAAGAAATTCAGAAAGCGCAGGATATACCACATCCCAAAGAGACAGAAGTGTTCAAAATGCAGATAGTCCATAAGACCGTGAGGTGCAGGAGCAGATTAGGACATTCGGCCCATCGACTCTGCTTTAACATATCACCATATCATCCTGGTTGATCCAATTTTGCACCAGACCCAATCTCCTGTCTTCTCCCCGTATTCTTTCACACCCTGAACAATCAGTAATATATGACCTTCTGTAGTAAATTTACAGAGAGACTCAGCCTCCACCGTTGCCTGTGGCAAAGAATCCCATAGATTCTACACTCTGGCTAAAGAAATTCCTCCTCATTTCCGTTCTAACAGGATGCCCTCTGTTATGTCTCATCCGGTCATACACCCACCAATCACAGGAAAAATCCTGCCCACATCCACTCTATCAAGGCTCCTCCTTCAACGAGTTCACCCCTTATTTTTCTGAATTCTGGCCCAGAGACATCAATGGTGATATGACAACCTATTCAATACTGGAACCATTTTCGTGCACCTCCTCTGAACCCCCTGGAGATTCAGCACATCCTTTCTAAGACAAGGAGCTCAAACCTGCTCAAAATACTACAAGTGAGGCCCCACCAGAGCTTTTTAATGTTCCAGCATTTCGTCCTTGCTTTTACCTTTTAGTCCTCATGAAATGAATGCTCTGTATTCCATCTGCCGTTTCCAATCCTAATCTGTCCAGCTCCTTCTGTGGCCTCTCTACGTCCTCAGAACTACCTTTCCCTCCATCTCTGTTCATGTCCTCTGCAGATTTTGCAACAAAGCTATCAAATACATCATCCAAGTCATCGCCATATAGCAGAGAATAATCGGTCCATCACAGACCCCTGTGGAATGCCATTGGACATCTGCAGCTAGACAGAAAACGCTCCATTTATTCACACGATCTGCCTCCTGTCAATCAGCCACCGCTTTATCTGTGCTAGACTCTTTCTGTAATATCATGGGCTCGTAGCTTGTTAAACAGCCTCATGTCTGCCACCTTTCCAAAGGCCTGAAATTCAAAGTACACAACATCAACCGATTGTCCTTTGTCTATCCCGCTTGTTATTTCATCAATGAATTTCAACAGATTTGTCAGGAAACTATGCTGACTCCGGCCCTTTTTATCATTTGCCCAAAGTACCCTGAGATATCATCCTTAATAATCGAATCCAACATCTTCCCAAACACTGAGGTCAGACCAGCTGGCCTTCAGTTTCCTTCCCTCTGCCTCTCTCGCTTCCTGAAGAGTGGAGTGACACTGTTGTACTCCCCTTTCTCCGGAATCCCTCTTCCACAACACACTGGTCCTTATTCTTCACCTATTCCCTATTCTTCCTTATCTCTCTTCATCTCCCCACTCTGTCTTCTCCCTCTTTCAATCCTCTCTCTCTCTCTCTCTCTCTCTCTCTCTCTCTCTCTCTCTCTCTCTCTCTCTCTCTCTCTCTCTCTCTCTCTCTCTCTCTCGCTCTCTCTCTCTCTCTCTCTCTCTCTCTCTCTCTCTCTCTCTCTCTCTCCCCTACACTCCCTTTTCTCTTTTACTACCCCGTCTCTTCATATCCACGCCCCGTCTCTCTCCCGGACCCCACACTCCCTTCTCTCTTCTATTGCCCTCTCTCTTAATCTCTCTCCCAGGCCCCACTCCCCCGTCTTTCTTCTCCCCAATCTCACTTCATTCTCTGCATTACAGGGGCAAATCTAGCTACAACAAGACTACGCAGACCGCGCCGCCCGGCCAGACCATGCCCACACCAACCCACCCTCTGCACCTCACTTAACTGAAACTGCCTCGCCTGCCCTCAAGACAGAACTCAGAGATTTCCTGAGACGGGAAATGTCCCACCTCAACCACCAAGGCGCCTCACCACAGGGGTGGCAGACCTTCTCCCCCCCCCCCCCCATAGGATGAAGGCCAGGGCCCCCGGCGCATTTGCTCTCTGGCCCTCTCCCGCCCGGGGGACCTGAGGCCACATATACCTGTCGTAGTACACTCGGGAAAGGGAAACACGCAGAGGTGGATGGCACTTGTCGATACAGGAGCCCAGCACACCATCCTCCCAGGCAACCCCGCCGCATAGCGCGCTACAGCCCCTTCGAGCGCCAGCTACTAGCCTGTTACCTGGCGTTCATCGACACAGAACACCAAACAGGCCCCGACCCTGTCGTCCTCCGCCCCCACCTCCCCATAATGCGATGGGTCAAGTCCCCTGATTCCTCCCACAGAGAGGGCCGTCCTCCATTGTCCAGTGGAAGCTACATTGCGGAGCGGGCTGAACCCGGTCCTGAAGGGGTCAGCCGCCTCCATGAACAAGTCATGGCTTTCCCCCAGTCCCAGAACCCTGCCCCGGACATCCCCAAGGTACAACCCTCCTCAGCGTGTTGGGGTCAACCCCTCGATTCCCTCCATCCCGACGACAAACTGCACGCCTGGTTCACAGACGGCTCCAGCCGCTGGAAAGGGGGAACCCATTGTGGACAGCGGCAGCACTTCATCCCGCCACGGGCAAAATTTTGACCACAGAGAGGGAGGGGGGGTTCCAGTCAACTTGCCGAGCTGGCAGCAGTAGCCCTCCCCCTCCAAAACATCACCGGACCAATCCACATCGACACTGACTCCTGGGCTAATGGCATCGCGGTGTGGATGGCCACACCGGGAGCACCGGATGCATTCCGGCCCTCACCCCATCCTCCCGTCACCATAACAGGGACCGTGTTCCCCTCGTCCTCACCTACCACCCCACCAGACACCGAATCCAGCATATTATCCTCCGCCACCTTCTACAGGACCCCACCACTAAGCACATCTTTCCCTCTCTACCCCTCTCTGCTTTTCGCAGGGATCGTTCCCTCCGCGACTCCCTGGTCCACACGTCCCTCCCCACAGATCTCCCACCGGGTACTTATCCCTGCAAGCGTAAGTGCTACACCTGTCCCTACAGCTCCCCCCTCACCACCATTCAGGGCCCCAAACAGTCCTTCCAGGTGAGGCAACACTTCACTTGTGAGTCTGTTGGGGCATCTATTGCATCCGGTGCTCCCGGTGCGGCCTCCTCTACATCGGCGAGACCCGACGCAGATTGGGGTACCGCTTCGTCGAGCACCTCCGCTCCGTCCACCACAACAGACAGGATCTCCCGGTTGCCACCCACTTCAACTCTGCCTCACATTCCCATTCGGTTATGTCCATACATGGCCTCCTCTACTGCCATGATGAGGCTAAACCCAGGTTGGAGGAACACCTCATCTACCGTCTGGGTAGTCTCCAGCCCCTTGTCATGAACACCAAATTCTCCAACTTCCGGTAATTACCCCCTCCTCCCTTCCCCTATCCCAGTTTCACTCCGCCTCCTCTTCCAGCTGCCTATCTCATGATTCTGCCTTCTTCTACTACCCATAGTGCTTTCCCCTTACATTCCTTCTTCACCTTTCCTGCCTATCCCCTCCGTGCTTACCCTCCCCCACCCCTCGATCTTTCCTCTGATTGGTTTTTCACCTGGCACCTACCAGCCTTCTCCTTCCGACCCACACCCTCCTTCTTCAGTCATGACGAAGGGCCTCGGCCCGAAACGTTGACTGCTCGTTTCCACGGACGCTGCCTGACCTGCTGAGTTCCTCCAGCTTGTTTGTACGTGTTGATCTTCATTTAACTGTGTTTCCTAATATGATCTTCCAAACACAAAACTGATTCAAAAGTTCTCCGAATTCCCGTCTGATAAAACGTGAAATCAACTCTTTTATCAAAAATAAAATGCAACCTCTCGATTACCACACATTCCACAAGTTTTCATAAATGAGACGTTCATGATATTGGCCTAAAACAAGGAGGATCAGACGGGGAGCTGAAAGATTTAGAATGGACACTGTGACAACAACCATTTTCCAGGAGGAAAGTGGATGGCCAAACCTCGAAATACAATTCAAAAAGTTAATATTTTCACACAAGAAGCTACATACATACCTGTTGAATCAAGAATTTCTACAAGTGTGTCATACATTTTATACCCATTCACAACTCTATACTCTGCCCCTTTCCTTATAAAACTGGCAACATCACCCCTCCACCAACTAACCTGTCAAGCCAAACAACAATATATTCCGTGCACAGGAATAAAAACTTAAAATGTGCAGGTTTCCTGAACAGATATAACATCGGAAGAGTCTGACAAATCAGAAATAAACATCTTAAAGTCTTGACCATTATAAATCAGATTTATTGCATTTCATTGATATATTTTAATACTATTATGTATGTTCACAAGTAGACTGGGATACAGATACCCCACCCAACACAACTTCATTTGAAGCTTCCCACAAAACACCAGTTACACCGAGATACCTTTCTGTAGCTTTCACAATAATTTTAATTTCTTCAGTAGGATGAGATGTTTGAGCAGTACAATTCACCACTTTGGTTATAAACATCACAAAATTCATTTCATCCAGCAGTGAAGTATCTTTGGTGAGAGAACTGTGATGCCGGCATATATCCACTGACGTCACAGTCTGTTCTCTGAGTGGGGTCACTTAATCCAGTTTACCTGCCCTGCTTGCTGTACTAGTCCTTGAACAGGCCATTCTGCTCACTGTGTTGTTCTGAACCCATTGAACTGGTCATTTCATGCCTTACTAAACCAATCCCTTCTGCCCACACAAGGAACACATCCCTGCATTCTCCTCACATTCACGTGGTATCTAATAGCCTCCATCACATCTGCCTCCACCACCACCCCTGATATTCACTCCAGACACCCACCACGATGGGAATGGAAAACAAAACTTGAAACGCAAATCTCCTTTAAACATCCCGAGTCAGGTTTTTAACATCATTGTCTTTTAATAATTGTTTTTTTCCAACAGCAGCTATGCAGAGAAAAGATAGGAAATTACACTAAATTACAAAATACTTCAATAGTGCAAAAAGGACCAATGAGAGTGTGTTCCCCCTTTCTCCTGAAGTGCATTCCCTCTGGCATTGGACATTTCCTCCTTAGAGAAAAAATCCCGGCTGTCCACTCTGTCTGTGTCTCTCACATTCCTGTAAACGTCTGTCAGACCTCCCTCAGCCTCTGCCACTCCCGAGAAAATTACCCGAGATTGCCCGGTCTCACTTTATCCAGGCAGCATCCTGTTAAGCCTCTTCCACTCACCATCCAAAACCTTCGCCTTATTCCTGTATTCGAATGCAATTGTCCAGATGTGATTAACCTAGAGATTTATACAACTGCAACGTAACTGCCTGACAATGGAACCAGTATCTGGGAGTTATGAACTCGGATTCCAAGATCCCCCTGTAGATCAACACTGTCCAATATCACCCCATGAATACAACAGCAACGAGATAATGCTGAGGCTTTATAAGACACGAGTCAGGCCACACTTGGAGTATTGTCAACAATGTTGGGCCCCATATCTCAGACAGGATGTGTTGTCATTGGAGAGAGTCCAGAGGAGGTTCAGAAAGATTATTTCAGGAATGAAGGGGTTAAAATATGAGCAGCACTTGGCAGCTTTGACCCTGTGCTCACTGGAACTCAGAAAAATGCGGGGGCATCTCATTGAAACCTACTGAATGTTGAAAGGACTGGATACGGTGGATGTGGAGAAGGTATTTCCTGTGGTGGGGCACAGCCACAAAGTTGAGGAGCCACCTTTTCAAACAGAGGTAAGCAGCTTATTTGTTTTATTAGCCAAGGTGTATTGGATCTGTGGAATGCTCTGCCACAGATTGCGGTGGAGGCCGAGTGTGTGGGTATATTCAAGGCGGAAGTTGATCGTTTCCTGATCAGTCAGGGTATCAAAGGATATGGCGGGAGGTCAGATATCTGGAATTGAGTGCGATCTGGGATCAGCCATGATGGAAAGGTGGCTGACTCAATGGGCTGAATGGCCTAATTCTGTTCCTATGCCTTATGGCCTTATGAACAGAAGCCCCCTCAATCATGATGAATCTCCTCTGCTCTCTTCCAGCACAAAACATCCTTTGTACAGAATGCTAAGCGGAACTGAATGTAACTTTTCAAGAACGTTGTCAAGTCAGGCAACATCTGTTGAGGGGAATAGAGTCGATGGTTGGGACAGAACCCCTCCCTTACGGCACTAACACAGGCCCTTCGGCCCAACCTTTCCATGCTGTCCTCCTGTCCATTTAAACTAATCCCTCTGCCTGTCTTTGACACAGAACACAGAAATCTACAGCACATTACAGGCTCTTCAGCCCACAATGTTGTACCGACCATGTAACCTACTCTAGAGACTGCATAGGATTTCCTGATCGTATATCCCTCTATGTTTCTAAGCTCCATGAACCTATCTGAGAGTCTCTTAAAATATCCTATTCTATCCACCTCCACCATCGCTGCCGGCAGTGCATTCCATGCACCCACCACTCTCTGTGTAAGAAACTTACCCCTGACATTCCCTCAGTACCGACTTCCAAGCAGCTTAAAACCACGTCCCCTCGTGTTAGTCACTTCAAGCCTGGGAAAATGCCTCTGGTTATCCACATGGTCAAAGCCTCTCATCATCTTATTACAATTACTTATGTACAGGTTAGGAGAAATATAGCTTCAACATCACCTCACAGCTCTTGAACTCAATCCCACGGTTGATGAAGGCCATCACACCAGACGCCTTCCTAACAACACTGCCAACTTCCACAGCAGCTTTGAGTGTCGTATGGACATGGACCCCAAGATCTCTCTGACCCTCCACACTGCCAAGAGTCTTACCATTAATATTTTATTCTGTGTTTAAACTTGACCTGCAGAAATGAACCTCTTCATCTGTGTTGAACTCCCTCTGCCACTTCCCGGTTCTGCATCCGAGGCGAGGAAATAGATTGCTGAGCCTCTGGCTGGGATCATTATGTCCTCATTGTCCACAGGAATGGTACCGGAGGATTGGAGGGAGGCGAATGTTGTCCCCTTGTTCAAAAAGGGTCGTAGGGATAGTCTGGATAATTATAGACCATTGATCCTTACATCTGTGGTGGGAAAGCTGTTGGAAAAGATTCACAAAGATAGGATTTATTGGCATTTTGAGAATCATGGTCTGATCAGTGACCGTCAGCATGGCTTTCTGAAGGGCAGATCGTGTCTAACAAGCCTGATGGAGTTCTTTTAGGAGGTGACCAGGTATATAGATAAGGGTAGTGCAGTTGATGTGATCTACATGGATTTAGTAATGCATTTGATAAGGTTCCACACAGTAGGCTTAATCAGAAAGTCAGAAGGCATGGGATCCGGGGATGTTTGACCAGGTGGATTCAGAATTGGCTTGCCTGCTGAAAGCAGAGAGTTGTGGTGGAGGGAGTACATTCGGATTGGAGGGTTGTGGCTAGTGGTGTCCCACAAGGATCAGTTCTGGGACCCCTACTTTTCGAGATTTTTATTAACGACCTGGATGTGGGGGTAGAAGGATGGGTTGGCAAGTTTTCAGAAGACACAAAGGTTGGTGGTGTTGTGGATATTGCAGAGGATTTTCAAAGATTGCAGAGAGACATTGATAGGATGCAGGAGTGGGCTGAGAAGTGGCAGATAGAGTTCAACTTGGAGAAGTGTGAGGTGGTACACTTTGGAAGGACAAACTCCAAGGCAGAGTACAAAGTAAATGGCAGGATACTTCGAAGTGTGGAGGAGCAGAGGGATCTGGGGCTACATGTCCACAGATCCCTGAAAGTTGCCTCACAGGTAGACAGAGTATTTAAGAAAGCTTATGGGGTGTTAGCTTTCATAAGTCGAGGGATAGAGTTTAAGAGACGCGATGTAACGATAAAACTCTGGTTGGGCCACACTTGGAGTACTCTGTCCAGTTCTGGTCACCTCACCATAAGAAGGATGTGGAAGCACTGGAAAGGGTACAGAGGAGTTTTACCAGAATGCTGCCTGATTTAGAGAGCATGGATTATGATCAGAGATTAAGGGAGCTAGGGCTTTACTCTCTGGAGAGAAGGAGGATGAGAGGAGAAATGATAGAGATATAGTTGATATTAAGGGGAATAGATAGATAGCCAGCGCCTCTTCCACAGTGCACCACTGCTCAATACAAGAGGACATGGCTTTAAGGTAGGGGGAGGGAAGTTCAAGGAGGATATTATAGGAAGATTTTATACTCAAGAGAGTGGTTGGTGTGTGGAATGCACTGCCCGAGTCAGTGGTGGAGGAAAATACACTAGTGAAGTTTAAGAGACTACTGGACAGGTATATGGAGGAATTTAAGCTTAGGGAGGCAGAGTTTAAGGGTCGGCACAACATTGTGGGCCGAAGGGCCTGTACTGTGCTGTATTGTCCTATGTTCTATCTATTCCTCGCTGGAATCTCTTTTAATTTAATTTTTCATTGAAGGCACGACACAGTACAGAAAACGTAATGCATTACATTTTCCTCCATTTTCTTTGATAACTTACCCCTGAACAACACCACAACGTCATCAGTGGGGCCTTCTGGGAGTTGTAGTCATTATTCCTCGCTCGCTCCCTGTCGAAGCATGTTTCGTCAGCCACCACAGACGTCACCGAAACAGACCCACCGAGGCGCGAAGGGGAATCACACCCGTCCTTGTGGGCGCCGAGGCCGGCGACACCGACAGAAGCGGATCGCTGATCTCCGCCATGGCGATGGAGCGGAAGAGGAGGGGCTGCTCATGGGCCGATTTCCTCCAGCCTATCGTAGCTCAGACATAACACTGACCCCTGCTTTCATTGGCTGTGGTGACTGTCGCTCAAATGGGAACTCAGCGGGTGATTGGTTTATGTGAACGTCAGTCAACCTTCCTGGCTCTATGAGTTTGGATTTGGATTTATAACGGGACAGGAAGCAAATTGGGAGAAATGTGAGTTTTTATGTGATAGTGCATCAGTCTCCGAGTTACGTTATTAACAATAAAAGGGCAAAGGCCGTGGTGAGGAAGTAGGTGATTTACTGGAGATTATATGGAGATAATATTGGAAGGGATAGCAAACTTGGAATTGTTTGGGATATGATTTAGAAAATGGGTTGATTTGTGGGGATCATAATATTCCCAATTGATTAATGTTCTCATTGATTAATGAGGGCAAAATGATTGCTACTGAAACAGGGAAGGTTGTGTTCCTGGCTGGGTCATTTGCTGAGATTCATAATCAGGATAATATAAGTGAAGAAGTTAAACAATGTAGGGATATGTTTTTCAGTGAATACCCTGATGTGCTGGAAGTCAGCTATAGCAATGATAGTATCACTGATGGAGAGATTTCTTTGTATGAATTTAAGAAGTCTATTAATGTAGGTCAGGTGTCCCCAGGAAAGAGTGATATTTGAAATTGTAATTGTATATAATTCTCTTTTGTGAAAATATTAAGTGTTTGAATTGTGCATCTACTTTCCTCATGGAAAATGGAAATAGTAGTTCCTATTCTAAAACGTGGCAGATCCCCATTTGATCCTTCTAGTTAAGGGCCTATATCGTGAATGTCTCATTTATGTTCTCTTATGGAATGTATGGTAATCAAGCGCTTGAGTTATATTTTGGAAAGAGTGATGATAAAGTGTTTTATTAGAGTGGATTTTGGAAGGGTGAAATGACATTAGATTCAGTTTTAGGTTTGGAAGATGATATTCGGAAAGCATAATTAAATGGAAATATTGTTATAGCAGTATTTCCTCATACTGAAAAGGGAAATGATATGGAAGAGAGGACTTCTGATTAAATTAGGAGTAAGGGGGACATTGTATATTTTTTGAGATTTTTTTATTTGGACGGACTGCAAGTACGGGTCAGCATGTTATGTTTGTGTTTCTATGAGATAGAGAATGGGATCCCACAAGGCAGTATTTGTAGCCCTTCATTATTTAATATTATAATTAATGATATTTTCTCTGAGATGGGAAAATGGGATACCCTGGGTAAATCACAATATACAGATGATGTAGCTTTGTAGATTAGAGGTATTAATTGCAATTTACAATAGGTCAAACAGTGGGCAGATTGATGAGAATTTTAAGCTTTCAGTCGTTAAAACACATTACGTGGTGGAAGTGTCTTGAGGAATATCTTGAGGAAGTGTCAGTGGTAAGATTTCTCAGTATGTGGATGGATAATAAGCTGACATGGAAGCACCTATCAGTAAAATAATTGATAAATGTAAAGGAGCTTTAAATCTCCTCAGACATCTATGTGGGTATTCTTGGGTGCAACATGAAAATCTTGTTTGACCAATTATATTTGTTTAATTGGATCTGTTCTTGATTATGTTCTGGTGCAGTAATGTTGTCTCCTGTTTTGGCTTTACTGATTGCAATGGGACAATTGCCCTCAAAGAAACAGAGGTTCGAGTTGATGTCAACATACTGGATTAATTAGCGGGGGCAAGGTAATGATCATCCTGTTAAAGGTGTGCTGGAGGACGGTTGGGGACATCACAAGAAGAGTGTTTTTTGTTGTGGGTGGCTGGGTTCTTATCACGCTGGGAATATGGGTGTATTTGATGATACAATCTGATGATGTCCCACTGTAGCTTTCTCTGTAATCCCACCTGGTTTTTTCCAATGACTTCAGTTGATTTTAGGTTACACGATCGGATTCGGTTCTGCCTGAGAGTCTGTTGGTTCATCAGTATATTACTGAAATTTATTATCATACAGTAACCATTTTTACAGATGAATCAAAAGATAAGTTAACTGGGGATGTTGGTGTGGCTGTTTTTGTGTGACTGAATTGCAGGTAATGATAAAGAAATGACTTATAGTCATTTATCAGCATAGAAAGCAGAATTCTTTGCCAACAGTTTTGGCTTACAGTGGGTGGAGGAAATTGGTCCTAATAATTTGCTCAGAATACATTTCGGTTTTGATGATTCTTAAACAGGTCATTCTGGCAGTGGGTCAGATTGACTGTTGGAAACTTGTCAAACGGTATTTCATATATAAAGTTTGATTTATATGTCTGTACATTATGGGCCCTGCACACCACACTGTTGAGGGAAATGATGGGGTTGACTGTTTAGCAACAAAAGCTGTTAAATGTTAAGCTGTGGATATAGACCTTCCACTTAGCAAATTGGAAGCTAAAGTGTTAGTAGTGTTAAGAATTAGGAGCTTATGGCAAGACGTAGGATAATGGACATAAGGACAGACACCTTTACAGAATACATAAACCTGTTGGGTTTATAGAAGAAGGGCTTAAAACAAGGGAAGGAATGATATTGACATGACATAGAATGTCCACACTATGTCCACACTATGCTTAATTATGCCTTGTAACTAATTGGAAAACTTCATTCTGTGTCGTGTACATTTTGTCATTATGAAACTGTCGAAACACATACTATTTCAATGTGAAGCATATAAGGCTGAAGAAAAATCAAATGCAGTCTTCAGTACAATCTTTGCGAGGGTAGATAGTTTTCAGATAAAAACTTTATTCAATTATGGGACTGAATTTAAATTAATTCACAGTTTGAGCTGGAAAAGGCATGTAATTATTCTGTTAAACCTAAGGAAATGGCATATAAGGTAGCAAAGGTGAGTGGGATGTTGGATTATTGGGATGCTCTTAAAATCCAACAAAAGACAACGAAAAAAGCCATAAGAATGGTCAAGACGAAATATGAGGGCAAACTGGCCAATAATATAAATCAGGATACTAAAAGTTTAGTTTTCAGTTCCATGAAGAGTGAAACGTAGATGAGAGTTGATACTGGACCACTGGAAAATGATGCTGGTGAAGTAGTAATGTGGGACAAAGAAATGGCAGATGAACTTAATGAACAATCTTCACTGTCTTTTCCAGTTAGCACCGCCCCCACTTGTCCCATTTAACTTGTCTCATTACGGGTGGACTTTAGGAGCCTGGGGAGCTCAGGATCCACCGCCCGCAGCTGCTGCTGAATCCCCGGTGTTACTGTTCGGTTGACGGATGCAGTGAACGAGTTAAAATTAATCGATCGATAATTCTCATGTTGTGTTTATTTCACTCCATAGAACCATAGAACACTACAGCACAGATAACAGGCCGTTTGGCGCTTCTAGTCTGTGCAGAAACTTTATTCCGCTCGTCCCATTGACCTGCACCCAGTCCGTAACCCTTCGAACCTCTCCCATCCATATATCTATCCAATTTATTCTTAAAACTTAAGAGTGAGCCCGCATTTACCATGTCAGATGGCAGCTAGTTCCACACTCACACCACTCTCTGAGTGAAGAAGTTTCCGCTAATATTCCCCAAACCTTACCCCTTTCACCCTAAAGCCATGTCCTCCCGTTTTTATCTTTCCTAATCTAATCAGTAGATTAGATTTCCTAATCTACTGTCTATACACCTCATAATTTTGTAAACCTCTATCAAATCCCCCCCCCTCATTCTTCTACACCCAAGGAATAAAGTCCTAACCTGTTCAATCTTTCCCTGTAACTCAACTCCTGAAGACCTGGCAACATCCTAGTAAATCTTCTCTGCACTCTTTCAATCTTACTGATTGATTCCTATAGTTAGGTGACCAGAACTGCAAATAATACTCCAAATTTGTCCTCACCAATGCCTTATACAACCTCAGCATAACATCCCAACTCCTGTACTCAGTACTTTGATTTATGAATGCCAGGATGCCAAAGGCCTTCTTTACAACCCTGTCTATCTGTGACGCCAATTTCAGGGAATTATGAACCTGAACTCCCCGATCCCTTTGTTTCTCCGCACTCCTCCCTGCCCTACCATTTACTGTGTATGTCCTACCTTGGTTTGTCCTTCCAAAATGCAACACCTCACGCTTGTCTGCATTAAATTCCATCTGTCATTTTCTGGCCCATTTTTCCAGTTGGTCCAGCTCCCTCGGCAAGCTTGAGAGCCTTCCTCGCTGTCCACAACGCCTCCAATCTTGGTGTCATCAGCAAAATTGCTGATCCAATTGACCACATCTATATCATTGATATAGACAACAAACAACCATAGTCCCAGCGCAGATCCCTGAGGCACACCACTAGTCACAGGCCTCCAGTCTGAGAAGCAATCATCCACTACCACTCTCTGTCTTCTCCCACACAGCCAATTTCAAATCCAGTTTACAACCTCTCCATGGATACCTAGTGTCTGAACCTTCTGAAGTAACCTCCCATGTGGGACCTTGTCAAAGGCCTTACTAAATTTCATGTAGGCAACATCCACAGCCTTTCCTTCATCTACTTTCTTGGAAACCTTCTCGAAAAATTCTACAATATTTGTTAAACACGATCTACCACGCACAAAGCCATACTGACTATCCTTAATCAGCCTTTGGCTGTCCAAATACTTGTATATCCAATCTCACATAACACCTTCCAAAAATTTACCTACTACTGATGTCAGGCTCCAATCCTCCAGCACTGCACCCGTGGCTGAGAACATTGTAAATATTTCTATCAGGGCCCCGCAATTTCTACACTAGTCTCTCTCAGGGTGCGAGAAATTATCAAGTCAGGCCTGGGGGATTTATCTACCTTTATGCGCTGTAAGGCAGCAAGCACCTCCTCCTCTTTAATCTACAAATGTTCCATGACACTACTGCTTGTTTCCCTTCCTTCCATATACACTGTGCCAGTTTCCTGAGTAAATACTAATGCAAAAAAACTGTTTCAGATCTCCCCCATCTCGTAAGGCTCCACACATTGACGACCACTCTGATCTTCTAGGGGACCAATTTTGTCCCTTACTATCCTTTTACTCTTAATATACTTGTAGAAACCCTTCGGGTTTTCCTTCACATTATCTGCCAAAGCACCTCATGTCTTCTTGTTGCCTTCCTGATTTCCTTCTTTAGTATTTTCTTACGTTTTCTATACTCTTTAAGTAACTCATTTTCTCTTTGTTGCCTTTACCTGCTGTACACTTCTCTCTTTTTCTTAACCAGATTGCCAATATCCCTTGAAAACCAAGGTTCCCTATGCCTGTTAACTTTGCCTTTAACCCTGGCAGGAACATGCAAACTCTGCACTCTCAAAATTTCACATTTGGAGGCCTTCCACTTACTGAACACATCCTTGTCAGGAAAAAAAACTTATCCCAATCCACTCTTCCTAGATCCTTTTTCATTTCCACAAAATTGACCCTTCTCCAATTTAGAACCTCAACTCGAGACCAGACCCATCCTTATCCATAATTAACTTGAAGCTAATGACATTATGGTCACTGGACCCAAAATGTTCGCCCACACATACTTCTGTCACCTGACTCTCTGGTTTCCTAATAGGAGATCAAGTATTGCATCCTCTCTCGTAGGTACCTCTATATATTGATTTAGAAAACTTTCCTGAAAACATTTGACAAACTCCAAGCCATCTAGCCCTTTTAATTTTTAGTGATTAAGGGGATATTTATTTTTGCATTTATTTATTTTTATTTTCATTTATTTTGTGATGGTCGTTTGAAGACTATTTTTAGAGTTAATTAGCAAATATTCTCTCTCTCATACACACATACTGCAATATCTTCAGGTCAGACATTTTTTACAAAAATAATTATCTAAGTTTCCATATATGCAAGAATCTGATTTTTTGGATACTATTTTGAATATGAATCTTTTACCGTTTGGGAGTCCCAGTCAATATGTGGAAAGTTAAAATCCCCTACTATTACAACTTCCTGTTTCTTACATCGGTCTACTATCTTTATACAGATTTGCTCCTCCAATTCTCTCTGACTATTGGGCGGTCTATAATACACCCCTGTTAGTGTGGTCACACCTTTCCCGTTCCTCAGCTCCACCCATATGGCCTCTGTAGACAAACCCTCCGGGCTGTCCTGTCCTGCACAGCTGTGATATTTTCCCTGACTAGTAATGCCACTCCCCCCTTTCATCCCTCCCCCTCTATCACGTCTGAAACAACTAATATTTCTATCATGTATAAACCTTAGGTGGGAGGTTAACTTTTTGTATTAATGTATTAAAAATAAATTATAAATTCTACCAATGGAACCTCTTACTAAAAGATTCATATTCAAAATAGTATCCAACAAATCAGATTCTTGCATATATGGAAACTTAGATAATTATTTTTGTAAAAAATGTCTGACCTGAAGATATTGCAGTATGTGTGTATGAGAGAGAGAATATTTGCTAATTAACTCTAAAAAAGTCTTCAATCGACCATCACAAAATAAATGAAAATAAAAATAAATAAATGCAAAAATACAGATCCCCTTAATCACTAAAAATTAAACAACATTGGGAGAGAGAACTTAATATGACCTTTGTTAATGAAGATGGTCAATTCTTCTTTGATATGTGCCAATCAGTGTTTAATTCAATTTAAAATTGTTCACTGTTACTATTTAACAAAGGAGAGACTATCCAAAATATGTCCTAACATAGACAATTATTGCGATAGGTGTAAAACTGAAGTAGCCACTTTTTCACATATGTTCATGTTCTTCATTATTTTCTTTTGGAAATCTTTGTTTTCTACAATTTCTAAAGTTCTGAAAATTAATTTACAACCTAATGTACAAACCTTTGATTTCTGTCTATACATGCAGTCCTCGCATGACCTTTATCCTCCTCCACCTCACTATCTGCTCTAACACTCTGGTTCCCCTCCCTCCGCAAATCTTTTTTACCCCCCCCCCCCCCCAAGCAGCACTAGCAAATCTACCCGCAAGGATGTTAGTTCCCCTCCAGTTCAGGGGCAAACCATCGCGTCGGAACAGGCCCCACTTTCCCGGGAACAAAGCCCAATTGTCCAGAAACATGAAGCCCTCCCTCCTGCACCATCTCCTCAGCCACGTATTTAGCTGCACTCTCCGCACATTTATATTTACAGGGACTTTACTCCTGACGCCGGTCCCGGGACCCGACCCGTTTACAGACCCGGAGCGGAACCGGAGCAGATTCTCAGCCACTGGTTTTCATACCAAGTTTCGAAGAAAGGATAAAGTTTCTCCGTGAATTTATTCCCAGTGAAGGTGTGGAGATGGGACTTGGTCTCCGCGTTGTAAAATGAAACTGTCCCGGACTCGTAACTGAGATAAACTCCCACCCTCCCGGGGATGGGACCGGCAGCGAGACGGGACTCGGGGGAGGGGAGACTGAACACGTCATAATCCCGATATAACACGTCATAATGCCGCCCGATGACCCAGAATCCGGTCTCCGGACTCAGTCTGACCCGTCCCTTCCTCTCCACAGACTCTGCGGCGACTCCCAGACTCCAGACCCGATTCCCCGTCACCTCCACCTCCCAGTAATGTCTCCCCGATGTGAATCCCTCCGATCCCAGCACACAAGCCCAGCCTGTGAATCTCTTCCCGGTGTCAGGGAGATTCCTCCGGGTCCCGGTCCGTCTCACACTCTTCCGATCCTCAGACACCTCGAGATACGGACTCGCCGTTTCCACATCCAGGGTGACAGAGACTGGGGGGAGAAGCAGAGAATTAGAGAGTCCCCGGGGATCGGGGGCAGACTCGGACAGCGCGGCCCCGGGGATCGGGGGGAGACTCGGGCGGCGCAGCGCCGGGGATCGGGGGGAGACTCGGGCAGCGCGGCCCCGGGGATCGGGGGGAGACTCGGGCAGCGCGGCCCCGGGGATCGGGGGGAGACTCGGGCAGCGCGGCCCCGGGGATCGGGGGGAGACTCGGGCAGCGGGACCCCGGGGATCGGGGGGAGACTCGGGCAGCGGGACCCCAGGGATCGGGGGGAGACTCGGGCAGCGCGGCCCCGGGGATCGGGGGGAGACTCGGGCGGCGCGGCCCCGGGGATCGGGGGGAGACTCGGGCAGCGCGGCCCCGGGGATCGGGGGGAGACTCGGACAGCGCGGCCCCGGGGATCGGGGGGAGACTCGGGCAGCGCGGCCCCGGGGATCGGGGGGAGACTCGGGCAGGGCGGCCCCGGGGATCGGGGGGAGACTCGGACAGCGCGGCCCCGGGGATCGGGGGGAGACTCGGGCAGCGCGGCCCCGGGGATCGGGGGTAGACTCGGGCAGCGCGGCCCCGGGGATCGGGGGCAGACTCGGACAGCGCGGCCCCGGGGATCGGGTCGAGACTCGGGCAGCGCGGCCCCGGGGATCGGGGGGTGGGGAGACTCGGGCAGCGCGGCCCCGGGGATCGGGGGGAGACTCTGGCGGCGCGGCCCCGAGGATCGGGGGGGAGACTCGGGCAGCGCGGCCCCGGGGATCGAGGGGAGACTCGGGCAGCGCGGTCCCGGGGATCGGGGGGAGACTCGGACAGCCCGGCCCCGGGGATCGGGGGGAGACTCGGGCAGCGCGACCCCGGGGATCGGGGGGGGGGGGGAGACTCGGGCAGCGCGGCCCCGGGGATCGGGGGGAGGTTTGACCCGACGAAAGCGGGTCAAAAACTAATGTCTCCCCAAGGGTTTTCCATTGAACAGGGGAAACATCCTCCCTCACTCATGCCTGTTGCCCCCTGAAAGAATTTTGTGTTTCCATGAGATCTCCTCTCATTCTTCGAAACTGGGAACAGAGAACATAGAGCAGTACAGCACAGGAACAGGCCCGTCATACAATGTTCACTTTCATTTGTGAGTGTGAAGTGGGGCAGTGTGATGGTTTGAGACAGTAAAGGAGGTGATAATGGGAACCAGTAAGGGAGAGATGAATGGCAGATTGAACCAGGAGGGGGGAGGGGTGGAAACCCCGTGGGTGAACTGTGTGTGTAGAGGTAATGAGAAGCTAGAGGGGGCAAAGATGCAGATGAGGATGACTTTGTCCCCTTTCCCACAACCCCATCCCCCGCGGCCCCTCATTAGGACGAGGATGAATTTGCAGGAACCCTTAAGCAACACAGGTCTTGAAGTGTTTCAGTCTGAACCGTGGACTGTTTACTCTTTTCCGTAGAAACTTCCCAGCCTGCTGTTCCCCCAAAAATTTGTTTGTGTTACTCTGCTTTAAATATACTCAATTATTTGGCCTCCACAGCTGCCTGTGGCAGATTCACTATCCTGTGGATAAAGGAATTCCTCCTCATCTCTGTCCTAAATGGACATCCCTATAGTCAGAGGCTGTGCTTACCGTTCTCGACCCACCCACATCCTCCCAACATCAACTCTCTCCCGACAGGTGTCAGAGAGATCTGGCGAGACCATTCATCAGGACCTGTGTAGCTTGGATTACCAGCATCTGCAGAGTTTCTCATGTTTGATTTTTAAAGCAGAAGTTAATAAGTAAACTTCTTGATTGGTCAGTGTCTCCAATGTTATGGGGAGGAGGCGGGAGAATAGGGTTGATGGAGATAATAAATCAGACATTCCTCTAAACTCCTGTGAGTACAGGCCAGAACCATCAGACAGTCCTCATATGTTAATTTTTTCATTCCCGGAATCATTCTTGTGAATCTTCTGGACCCTCTCCAATGCCAGTACGTCTTCCAATAGAAGGGACCCAAAACTGCTCACGATACTCCAAGTGTGGTCTGACCAATTCCTTATAAAACCTCAGATTTACATTTTTGTTCTTGTATTCTAATCCTCTCGAAGTGAAAGCAAACATTGAGTTTGCCAATCTTACCACTGACACAAACTGCAAGTTAACCTTCAGGGAATCCTGCACAAGGACACCCATGTCCCTTTGCACCTCTGATTTTTGAATTTCGCCCTGTTTGCAGAATTGTCTCTGCTTTTATTCCTTCGACCAAAGTCATACCTGCCTAAGTTTGTACCTGCCAAACTCTACCTGTGCTACAAGATCCTCATTCTGTATACTGGTGCATTCAAATAAGACCATAAGACAAAGCAGCAGAAGCCGGCAATTCGGCCCTTCGAATCCGCTCCGACATTTTATCATCAGCTGATCAATTCTCCCATTTAGTCCCACTCCCCCACCTTCTCACCATGACCTTTGATGCCCTGGCTACTCACATACCTATCAATCTCTGCCTTAAATACACCCAATGACCTGGCCTCCACTGCCGCAAGAAATTCACAGATTCACCACCCTCTGGCTAAAAAAATTTCTTCACATCTCCCTTCTGAATGGGCGCCCTTCAATCTTTAAATCATGCTCTCTCGTACTAGACTCCTCTACCATGGGAAACAACTTTGCCACAACCACTCTGTCCATGCATTTTAACATTCGAAATATTTCTGTGAAGTTCCCCCTCATTCTTCTAAACTCCAAGGAGTACAGTCCAAGAACGGTCAAATGTTTTTCATATGTTAACCCTCTCATTCCCGGAATCATTCTAGCGAATCTTCTCTGAACCCTCTCCAATGTCAGAACATCCTTTCTTAAATAAGGAGCCCAAAACTGCACACAGTATTCCAAGTGAGGTCTTACCAGTGCCTTATACAGCCTCAACATCACATCCCTGCTCCTATACTCTATTCCTCTAGAAATGAATGCCAACATTGCATTCGCCTTCTTCACCACCGACTCAACCTGGAGGTTAACCTTAAGGGTATCCTGCATGAGCACTTCCAAGTCCCATTGCATCTGTTCCGAATGTGCAACAACTCTCACGGGCCGAAGGGTACAAATTCGTCCCCTCCTTCTTGAGAATCGCAAGATGGCTTTTAATTCGGGTCTGGGACCCAGGAAATGAGAGAGAATCCTCAAGGTTTTTGCAATGTGTCCTGGCCCCTCAGCAAGACTAAGCCACGGATAACGGCCATTGTCTCTTGGAGACGGAATTGTGTATTGAGTACTGTACTATTCATTGAAGCCCTCAGGGAATGACCGGAGTGGTCTGGTTGAGGGATTGCATCATCCCAACCTGATTGACATCTGAGACCCCGAGAGTAAGGATAAAAGCGGGTCTGGGAAACAACCCCTTGAGACGCTCCAGGAGAAATGTTAGAAATCCCGTGACAGCGTTTAATAGCGACAGCCGGTGGAGGGCTCGCGTGCGTCCTTTCCCGTTGCCTGGGATTGGGGCCTTACCACGGAAGAACGGCTTCGCTAAAGAAGAGGCCACCAACGAAATTTCGAAGGATCGACATCATAAAAAGGAAAAGCTGGCAAGTTTCTAAAAACTCTCTCTTGACTCCAACCAAATGCTGAAGCCTGCATGAACTGAGTGACTTTTATATTTCCATCGGACAATACATTATCCCCTAGACAACGATAGTTATTTCTTATTGATTATTATTATACCCGCACTTTTAGATTTAGTATTGACGACGTATATTATCTGTATGTTTGCATTGATATTATTTTTGTGTATTTTTACCAATAAATACTGTTAAAAATAGTACCATCAGACTTCAATCGACCTCTCTATCTTTGCTGGTAAGTGACCCAGTTACGGGGTTAGTAACACATCTCAGAATTTTGAATTCTCTCTCCATTTAAATAATAGTCAGTCCGTTTATTTCTTCTACCAACGTGCATGACCATACACTTTTCAACATTGTATTTCATTTGCCACTTCTTTGACCATTCTCCTAATCTATCCAAGTCTCTCTGCAGACTCTCTGTTTCCTCAGCACTACCGTCCCCTCCACCTATCTTCGTATCATCAACAAACTTAGCCACAAAGCCATCTATTCCATAATCCAAATCGTTGATATACAACGTAAAAAGAAGCGGCCCCAACAAGGACCCCTGTGGAACACCACTGGTAACCGGCAGACAACCAGAATGGGATCCTTTATTCCCACTCTCTGTTTCCTGCCAATCCGCCAACGATCTATCCACATATGTAAATTTCCCGTAATTCCATGGGCTCTTATCTTGTTTGTCAGGCAGGATTTTCCTTTAAGGAAACCATGCTGAGTTTGGCCTATCTTGTCATATGACTCCGTAACCTCATCCTTGACAATTGACTCCAGAAACCTCCCAACCATTTCTCAAGCTAACAGGTCCATAATTTACATTTTGCTTCCTTGCCCCTTTCTTAAATACCAGAGTGGCATTTACAATCTTCCACTCCTCCGGAACCATGCCAGAATCTATTGACTTTTGAAAGATCATTGCTAATGCCTCCGCGATCTCCACAGCTACTTCCTTCAAAACACAAGGGTGCATTCCATCTGGTCCTGGAGATTTATCTACCCTTAGACTATTCAGCTTCCTGAGTACTTTCTCTGTCGTAATTGTGACTGCGCACGCTTCTCTTCCCTGACCCCCTTGAATGTCCGGTATACTGCTGATATCTTCCTCAGTGAGGACTGATGCAAGTACTCGTTCAGTTCCTCAGCAATTTCCTTATCTCCCATTACAATTTCTCCAGCATCATTTTCTATCTGTCCTATATCCACTCTCACCTGTTTTTTTATTCTTTATACACTTGAAAAAGCTTTTAGTATCTTCTTTGATATTATTTGCTAGCTTCCTTTTATAGATCATCTTTTCCCTCTTAATGGCCATCGTAGTTTCCTTTTGTAAGCTTTTAAAAACTTCCCAATCCTCTGTCTTCACACTAATTTTTATTTCCTTGAATGCCCTCTCCGTTGCTTTTACTTTGGCTTTGACTTCTCTTGTCAGCCTCGGTCGCATCCTTTTTCCATTCGAAAATTTCTTCTTTTTTGGAATATATCTGTGTTGCACCTTCCTCACTTCTCGCATAAACTCCAGCCACTGCTGCTCTGCCGTCCTCCCGCTAGTGTCCCTTTCCAGTCAAATTTGGCCAGTTCCTCTCTCATGCCACTGTAATTTCCTTTACTCCACTGAAATACCGACACATCGAATTTCGGCTTCTCTTTCTCAAATTTCACAGTGAACTCAATCATGTTACAATCACTGCCTCCTAACGGTTCCTTCACCTCCATCTCTCTAATCACCTCTGGTTCATTACACAATATCCAATCCAGTACCTCTGATTCCCTAGTGGGCTCAACAACAAGCTGTTCTGAAAAGCCATCTCGTAGACATTCTACAGATTCTCTCTCTTGAGATCCAGTGTCGACCTGAATTTCCCTATCTACTCGCATGTTAAAATCCCCCACAATTATCATAACACTGCCCTTCTGGCAAGCCTTGTCTATTTCCTGTTGTAGTTTGTAGTCCACCTCACTGCAGCTGTTAGGAGGCCTGTAGATAACTGCCATCAGGGTCCTTTTACCCCAGCGATTTCTTAGCTCAACCCAGAAAGATTCTGCACCTTCCGATACTATGTCACCTCTTTCTAATGATTTAATATCATTTCTTGCCAATAAAGCCACGCCACCCCCTCTGCCTACCTGCCTATCCTTCCGATACACGTGTATCCTTGGACGTTCAGCTCTCAGAGACATGCATCCTTTAGCCACGTCTCAGTGATGGCCACAAAATTATACCTGCCAATCTGTAGCTGTACGACAAGATCATCCACCTTATTCCTTATGCTGTGTGTATTTAAGTTTAACACCTTAAGTCCAGTATTTGGTACTTTTTTGTTTTGATTGCACTGCAACTCATTCCAGTGGCTGCAAATTTGCCCCATCACCTGCCTGTCCTTCCTGACATCTTTCCTACTCACTATCTTGGATTTATTTCTGTTTTCCCCCTCTTCCACTTTACCATTCCGGTTTACCATCCCCCTGCCAAATTAGTTTAAACCCTCCCTAACAGTTCTATTAAACATTCCCGCTATGGTTCAGGTGTAACCCGTCCTTTTTGAACAGGTAATACTTCCCCCTGAAGAGATAACAATGATCCAAGAATCTGAATCCCTGCCCCCTGGACCAGTCTCTCAGCCATGCATTCATCAGCCTGATCCTACTATTCTTGCCCTCGCTAGCACGTGGCACAGGTAGCAATCCTGAGATTACTACCCTGGAGGTCCTGCTTCTCAGCTTCCTTCCTAACTCCCGGAAATCTCTCTTCAGGACCTCCTCCCTTTTCCTCTCTATGTCATTGGTACCAACATGTACCAAGACAGCTGGCTGCTCGCCCTCTCCCTTCAGGATATTCTGGACCCGATCCGAGACATCCCGTACCCTGGCACCTGGGAGGCAGCACACCATGCGGGAATCTCTACCAGGCTCACAGAATCTCCTGTCTGTTCCCCTGACTATGGAATCCCCTCTGACTACCGCATTCCTCTTCTCCCTCCTTCCCTCCTGCACAACAGCGCCAGGCTCAGTGCCAGAGACCCGGTCACCGTGGCCGTCCCCTGTCAGGTCATCCCCCTCAACAGCATCCGAAACGATATACTTGTTGCTGAGGAGGTCAGCCACAGGGGTGCTCTCCACTATCCGGGCATTTCCCTTCCCTCTCCTGACAGTCACCCAGTTTTCTGACCCCAGTAGCCTAGGGATGACTACCTCCCTGTAGCTCCTGTCTATCACCTCTTCATTTTCTCTAATCAGAATCAGAATCAGAATTAAAAAAAACTGCTTTCCTTCAGAATTTAGCTCCCACGCCGCCCTTCTTGTCCCAATCTAAAAAAACACTTTCAGTCCTGTATTCATCAGCCTATTCCACACTGTCCACATGAAATTCAGCAAGGCCTTTGATGTCGATGATAGACCACACTTGGAGCATTGTCTGCATTTCCGGTTCCCGAATATGGGGAGGATGTCATTACACAGGACAGGAGGCTTCAGGAGGATGTTACCAGGACTGGGGGCTTGGGTTAAAAGCAGAGAGTAGGATGTTCAGGTATGACCCCTTATCGAGGTAAATAATTCATAAGGAGCTTAAATAAAGTTTCTTTTTCCAAGAAATGGGAGTGCAGAACCAGAGGCCTCAGATTGAAAGTGAGACGGGAAATTTTTCTGAGTGGTCTATCGGGTAACATTCTCATAGAGAGGGAGGTTGGTAAATGGAATTTACCATCAGACGCTGTAGAAACAAGTAAAAATAAAAGATTTTAAAATAAATTTGGGCAGGTACACAGATGGGAAATGGTTAGAGGGATGGGGGGGTGCAAACACACACAAATGGTCCATGCTCAAGAAGACATCTTAGTCTTGCAGATTGATGAAGTGGGCCGTGAGTTCAACATCCATCAAACCCTCCCAGATCATCCTCCTGAGGAATCTCACCCCGGAGTCTGTCTGTGAAGTGTTGATGTGACGTCACGTCAGAGGGCAGCTCAGTGCCACAGAACAGACAGACTGGGTAAGGACGGCAGATTTCAGTCCTAAATGGGAATTTGTGCCTATTTCTGTGGCCGTGTGTCACACTTGATTGAGTTGTTTAAATGAATAAATGACTGTCTCTGAAGAGATTAGTTTCCAGGTTACTGAGGGGAATAACAACGTACATTGCTGAGGCTCTGACTACAATCTGCCAGTCCTTCCTGTGTATGTGTGTGAGGGAGCTTTGCCAGGCCGGTTATGCTGTGTGTGCTTCTCCCGAGATGAAATCTTGACCCATGTCAATGCTTGTTGGTGTGTCCGAGCTAATTCTCACAATGCTTCAATGTAGTGGTCTGATCACCATAAGACATAGGAGCAGAATTAGGCCATTTGCCTACCGTGTCTGCTCCACCATTCAATCATGGCTGATCCTTTTTTTCCCTCCTCAGCCCCACTACCTGGTCTTCTCCCCATAACATTTGATGCTGTGTCCAATCTAGAACCTATCAAGCTCTGCCTTAAATACACAGAACAAGTTCCACAAATTCACCAGCCGCTGGCTCAAATTTCTCCGCATCTGTTTTAAATCGACTCCCCTCTATCTTGAGGCTGTGCCCTCTTGTCCTAAACTCCACCACCATGGGAAACATCGTTTCCACATCTACTCTGTCTAGGCCTTTCAACATTCGAAAGGTTTCAATGAGATCCCCCCTCATCTTTCTAAATTCCAGCGAGTACAGACACAGAGCTATCAAACATTCCTTGTATGATAACCCTTTCATTCCTGGAAACATCCTTATGAAATGAACCTTCTGCAATGCCAGCACATCTTTTCTTAGAAAAATTGTGCACAATACTCAAGGTGAGGCCTCACCAGTCCCTTATAAAGCCTCAGCATCACATCCCTGCTCTTGAATTGATTGCTATTCTGAACCACAGATTAACAGCCAGGAGCAACAGACTCCGGGACAGCTTCTTCAACCAGGCCATCAGACTGATTAACTCGTGTGGACACAACTGAATTTCTATGTTATCTTAACCAGCCTGTTGTACATATTATTCATCATAAATTACTATAAATTGCACATTGCACATTTAGGCGGAGATGTACCATAAAGATTTTTAATCCTCATGTATATGAAGGATGTAAGCAATAAAGTCAATTGAATTCAAATCAATTTCTTGTTTATTTTATTCATCCTAATCATTCTTTCAGTTCCTCTCTGTAGATATTTAAAAGCTTCCCAATCCTCCGTCTTCCTGCTAATTTTTGTTTAGTTGTATGCCCTCTCTTTTGCCTTTTCATTAACTTGTCTTCCCTTGTCAGCCACGGTTTTACTATTTTGCCATTTGAGTATTTATTTATTTTTGGAATACATCTATCCTTCACCTTCCTCATTTTCCCAGAAACTGACACCATTTCTGCTCTGCTCTCATCCCTACTAGCATCTCCTTCCAATTTGCTTTGGCCAACTTCTCTCTCAGACCACTGTAATTTATTTTACTTCTCTGAAATACTTTACTTTCTCCTTATCAGATTTCAAGTTGAACTCAGTCATGTTGTGAGCACTGCCTCCTAAGGTTTCTTTTAACTACTCACCTCTGGTTCAATACATAACACCCAATCCAGTAGAGCTGTTCCCCGAGTAGGCTCAACGACAAACTGCTCTAGAAAGCCATCACATTGCATTCAACAAACTCACTCTCTTGAGCTCCTTTACCAACCTGATTTTCCCAATTGACCTGAATGTTGAAATCTCCCATGATTATCATAACATTGTCCTTTTCATCAGCCTTTTCTATTTCCAGTTGTAATCTGTGGGCCTCAACCCACTGACTGTTGGGAGGCCTGTATATGACTGGTGTCAGTGTCATTTTTACTTTTGCAGTTCCTTACCTCAACCCACAAGGATTCAACATCTTCCAATCCTATGTCACATCTAGCTGCTGATTTACCAGCAGAGCCACACCACCCCATCAGCCTTCCATCCATCCTCCGATACATTGTGTATCCTTGGACATTCAGCTCCCAACTACAACCATCCTTCAGCCACGATTCCGTGATGGCCACAACATCATACCTGACAATCGGTATTAGTGCAACAAGATCATCCACCTTATTTCCCATACTCCATGCATTGAGATATAACAATTTATGTACTGTATCTGCTACACTTTTTAATTCTGCATCCCTAATGCACTGATACTCACCCTGCTGGCTGTAATTTTCTCCTCGCATCTGTCCGCCATATCTGACAGTCTGACTGCACGCAATCTTTGCATTTTTACCATCAGTCCTCTCCCTTCACTCCAGTTTCAACCGCCCCCCCCCCCACCAAATTAGTTTAAATCCTACCCAACAGCTCTATGAAACCTCTCTCACCGAGAATATTGTTCTCCCTCGGGTCGAGGTGCAACCCATCCCTTCTGAGCAGGTCATTCCTCCACCAGAAGAGATCCCGATGATCCAAGAACCTGAATCCTTGTCCCCAGCACCATCTTCTCAGCCATGTTTATCTGTCAAATTATCCTGTTTCTACCCTCACCAGCACGTGGCACAGGCAGCAATCCAGAAATTACAACCCTGGGGGTACTGCTTCTGAGCTTTCTACCAAGCTCTCCAAATTCTTTTCAGGACCTCTTTGTTTTTACTTCCTATGTAATTGGTCCCAAAATGCAACAAGTTATATGGCTGTTTTCCCTCCCTCTCTAAATGCTGCAGACACGATCGGAGACATCCCTGACCCTGGCACCTAGGAGGCAACATACCATTCGGGTGTCCAATTCACGTCCATATATTCTCCTGTCTGTCTCCTGACAATTGAATCCCCTGTCACTACTGCTCCCCTCTTCTGCCTCTAACAACAGTGAGAGATGCTGATCCGGAAGGGGGAAGACCTGCGTCAGTCAGAGTCTGCACTCACAGGGCACATGAAGGACTTGTGTATTTTCCTGACAATCTCGGTCACCACACTGATACCTGCTTTTATTCCCTACAATATCATCAAAACAGTATTAACTTCCCAGCTCCTGTGGTAGATTCAAATTCATGTCCTGGTGTGTTAGTGCAGTGTGCCTGGGATCAGGACACAGTGGTTCATCAGCCAGTCCCGTGTATTGGTTGTATTGTGACCCTGTGCTGGTGTGTTCAGGGGTCTGACATCTCCAGCTGACCATGTGACAGTGATGTCTCCCAGTTAGAGGGGCTGATGTGGAATAAACTTCAGTTCCCCTTCAGTCCATTATCACAGCCAATCCTTGCTTCAGCTTATAAATTAATTGTGTTTCATGAATAAGTAAAAATGAATCTTTGTAAGTTTTACCTCGGTTAATGGCATCAAGTGTTTCTCTCAGCACTGTGTTCAACAAATAGAAGCGATCGAATTTTTCAACCGGTAGGGCCTCATCTGTCACTGACAATTCCTGGATATCGTCATTAATCCTGTAAATATTAAACTGCTGGTTATAAATTGCTATTCTGAACTATTTTACAAATCCATTCAGGGTTTCAGTAAAGAGCATGTCCTACCTCCTGTTTCGATGAGCTTCCTCCTGAAATAAATAAAAGCACAAATCTGATTAGACTTGGACTTACTGTCCACATCCTGAATTTCATCCAAATCATTACAAGGTGTTGAAAATTCCCATTCCCGCAGTCACAAACACACACCAGCAATACAGAACCACGGGGTAAATTACAGGGAATGTTTCTGAAAGTTAGACCATTACTGAGAGGATGGAACTGAAAGGAAAGACAGGACAGGCTGTGCATTACCATCTGGATAAGGCGTCAGAATGATAAAATTGAACAATTTAAGATTAGTGATGGATTTGATTGCGTGAAGGTGGAAAAGGTACCTCATTATGGCGAACTCGAGAGGACACAGGTGCTTGGAAGTAGTACGGAGGAGATGTCCGGGGTAAGTGTTTTGGAATGGGTGGAATAAGCTGCCGGCAACGACGGTGGAGGTGGATGCGATAGGGTCTTTCACAAGACTCCTACGTAGGTACATGGAGCTTAGAAAAATAGAGAGCTATGGCTTACTCGGTAATTTCTAAAGTGAGTAGATGTTTGGCACAGAACTGTGGGCCAAAGAGACTGTATTGTGCTGTAGGTTTTCTTTGTTTCTATGTTTCTATTTATGGGGAGACCTTCAGTCAAAAAAAAAATGCCAGGAGGTTTTTAATAAATCCCACAAGAAATTTAGTGAAGAGGATGTGGAACTCAGTGCCACAGGAGTGGTTGAAGTGGAACAGCAGAGATTGAATGTAATGGGGAGGCTGGATAAACACGTGAGGGACCAGGGAGTTCGGGGCAGTGTTGCTGGGTGCGGTGAGGAGGTGACAGGAGGCTTGTGCAGAGGGGAAATTGATAGAAGATGGACCAAATGGCCTGCTCATGACGGAGAATGGGACACAATCCCATGTAAAACTAATTCGAAAAAGTAGAGACAGTGAAAGTTTCTGTAATCTGATGGAAACCGGATATGGAGGATAAGTCTGGTGTGTGGGTCACATTCTTTGTTCTCACTGATTGACAGAGAGACCCTCACACCCACCGCACCAGACACACTCACAGCCTGTGACTGGAACTGGGAGTTAATGTGAGTTTTAGAGGATATTTAATGTGGTAATTAAGGAAACGGTCAGCAGCTCTGTGTTATGATCAGAGTAAATCATTTCAGAAAAGATTGCATTCTGTCCTGGGATGTACAGAAGTTTTGGAAGTCATGTTTTGAGACAACAACCCTGAATAGTTGCATCAATTGTCTGGTGAGAAACAGTTTTCTGCCATTTGTAAATGCTGTTTGTAGGAGCAACACGTCTGTTTTCTGTCTGCATTGTATTCTGTGTTATGTGTTTATTACGATAACCAGTCACGTGAGTGGGGACGTGGTAAAACCGAAGGGAATAAGTTACGTATTTGTACTTTGTTCTGGGCTGTTTTGACCCTGGGACTGGTAGATGTCACATCTTTTGTTGACCGATTAATTGCAGTTTAATTTACGATTAATTATGCTGAAATTTCATTGCTTAAATATTGTATGTTGCCGATAAAGGATCGAACATCAATCTCCGATATTTAGAATGTCATTAGCGGAGTGATTGGAGGTTCATAATGCGAGGAGAACTCTCTGTGTGAGGACACCAGCAGTGGCAATTGATTTGGTAGAATTGGCCTCTGTGCTGTGTTCATTTCAAATATACCACTGTTCATTTAGTTCAATTTGACAGAAATAAATTGAAATGTAATCCCTCACCTTGAGAAACATCACACTGTCTTTTTGATCCATCTGTTCCTTTAACTTAGTGATTTCCTCCTGAATAATCCTTATATTCTCTTGAATCTTAAGAAGATTTTTCTCCATTGGGTTGAGAATCCTCTTCTCTTCTTCCCTGAGATCCCTGAGTAAGCTCTGCTCTTTCTCAGTGATAATCTGGCGCAGTTCAGCAAACTGGGATGTGATGTGGGTCTGAACGCTGTGTGACTGTTTCTGTCGAATGAAAGGTGAAGATTAGTTTACTGCATTGCTGTGTTGTATTTCCTTATGACATTAAAGTGACCATTCAGTCCATTCAGGTCCATACTACTTCTGAGACATTCCCGTCAACCCCTTTCCCTCATATTTTCCTGAAACCTATTCTCCCTCAATGACCCATTAACTCCCACCTGATTCACATACACCCTCCACCACCTTCACAGGGTTAATTGTAGTTAACCATTCATCCAGTATGTCCTTGGGATGTGTCTGAAACTGTCATGGCCACAGGGAGAGCATGCAAACTCCACACAGACAGCAGCAGAGGTCAGGATCGGATCCAGGTCACTGGAGCTGCGATACTCGGCTATTCTGCATTACATGGAGCAAAACCCGACAGTAATATCAGAAATTCCGCTCAGGAAGCCTCACCTGAACTCCGGAAATCTTCTCTTTCTGTTGCTGCTCCTTTTCCTGGAAGTCTGATTTCTTTTTTGTGAGAGAGTCTAAGGAAGATTTTAGCTGATCCTGGAAGTCAGAGAGTGAAGGAAATAGAAACAAAGATGCATCAAAAGAAACAGATGATCAAACCCGATTATCACACAAAATGCCGGAGGAACTCAGTGAGTCAGGCAGCATCTATTCAGGGCAAATAAACAGTCGGTGTTTCGGGTTGAGACCTTTCATCAGGACTGGGAAGGAATGGGACAGAAGCCAGAATAAAAAGGTTGGGGATGAGAACCAGCTGACAGGTGACGGGTGAGACAACGTGAGGGGGAGCGTGGGGGAGGGTGATGAAGTGAGAAGCTGAGAGGGGACAGGTGGAAGAGGTAAAGAGTTGGAGAAGAAGGAATCTAATACGAGAGGACAATCGACCATGGAAGAAACGGGAGGAACTGGGCTGTTTGCGGCCCTGAATGGTGACGAGGGAGGAGGTTAGGAGTCAGGTGTAGCACTTGTCCCGCTTGCAGGTGTCAGTGCCAGGAGGGAGATCAGTGGGGAGGAGCGAGTTGATCAGGGCGATACAGTACGTGGACCGCGATCCGTATAGAGAGCGGAGAGTTGCGGGGTGCGGAGGTGGGCTGTGGGACATTGAGATGCTAGAATCCCGTTGGAGATGGCGGAAGTTGCAGAGAATGAGGTGTTAGTTATGGGGACTCGTGTGATTGTATGTAGGAGAAAGGAAATGTGTTAAGTATTAAATTAATGTTAGTTTTACCGTGTAGATTTTAACAGCTTCTTTAATCGGCTTGAAGCGGTGCTCTCTGTGTTCCTCCGCCACTGCACAGATCACACAGATCAGTGTCTTGTCCGTTTCACAAAACAGCTTCAGTTCTTCCTCATGTTCCTCGCAGTGACGTTTACTTTCCTTCCCTTTCGGGTTCAGGTTTAGATTTCGAAATTTTTCAGCCAAATTTGCTAAGGCCCGATTCACCCTGAGGGTGCGGTCAGCAAACACCTCTCTACATTCCGGGCAGGAGTTTCTCTGCTCCCTTTCCCAATACCGTGTGATACAAGAGCGACAGAAGTTGTGTCCGCACTCCAGTGATACCGGATCGGTGAAGAAATCCAGGCAGACGGGACAAATTACCTCCTCGCTCAAACTCTCGACCGGTCCTGTCGAAGCCATGTTAACTCGCGGCACTTCCTGATTCAGAATGCTTTCACTTTCGGGGAGCAGCTGATCTCCTGCAGTACCGTGATTGTCCACTACGCGCGCTGCAGACTCAGGGAATGAACATGGTTTTGCTGGATGTGTTCAGTGGAAATTCTGGCCATTTCTATGTTTAGTGTGGGATCAAAAACACATTAAACAGGCAACAGATAAGAAAACGCGGCCATGGACTGTCTAAGCCAGGCTACGAGCGGAGGACGGTCGGCCGTATGGCTACCAACCCATCTCTTAAAAACCCAGTGCGACAAAAACGTCAGCTGAATCTCCAAAGGTCTCATCCCTGCGGTCGGAAGGACATTCCCCTGGAAGACGATTGAAGTCCTGCGCTGAAAGGAGAAGCCATGTGCCCCCCTGGGGTGGTTCACTACTACAATAACTGTGAGGCTTCCTCAGCCAACCCGGCCTCCCCCTGTCCGGTGTAGAGGATCCCTGTAGTACCAATGGTGTCCCTGTAGTCTGGAATGTGTCAGTCGGCAGCATTCCTGTATGACAGGGTTTCCCAAACTTTTTTTAATGCCAAAGACCAATACCAGTAACCGTGGACCCCAGGTTGGGAACCCCTGCTCTCCGGACATCTCGATTTGATGGCAGGCCAACAAGTTTCGAGCGTCTTTCCCCGAGTTGATGATCTTCCAGCAGCACTCGCTGTCCGTTTTCCTGCGCGTCCTGGGAACAGCCCGAGGATCAGAGAGCCTTCTGTCACGCAGCTGCTGTGGCACAGGCCCTTGCATCTTTCTCCACAGATCTTCGCCAGCCCACAGACCGCAAAGAGGTGAGTGACCGTCTCGTCTCCACTGCAGTAATCTCGGGGCAGCGCGCTGTGGGACTGATCTCCGGGCATGCAGCAAGGATCAGACTGGAAGGGGCCCTCTCGTCTCCACTGCAGTAATCTCGGGGCAGCGCGCTGTGGGAGTGATCTCCGGGCATGCAGCAAGGATCAGACTGGGAGGGGACCTCTCGTCTCCACTGCAGTAATCTCGGGGCAGCGCGCTGTGGGAGTGATCTCCGGGCATGCAGCAAGGATCAGACTGGGAGGGGCCCTCTCGTCTCCACTGCAGTAATCTCGGGGCAGCGCGCTGTGGGAGTGATCTCCGGGCATGCAGCAAGGATCAGACTGGGAGGGGCCCTCTCGTCTCCACTGCAGTAATCTCGGGGCAGTGCGCTGTGGGAGTGATCTCCGGGCATGCAGCAAGAATCAGACTGGGAGGGTGTCTCTCGTCTCCACTGCAGTAATCTCGGGGCAGCGCGCTGTGGGAGTGATCTCCGGGCATGCAGCAAGGATCAGACTGGGAGGGACCCTCTCGTCTCCACTGCAGTAATCTCGGGGCAGCGCGCTGTGGGAGTGATCTCCGGGCATGCAGCAAGGATCAGACTGGGAGGGACCGTCTCGTTTCCACTGCAGTAATCTCGGGGCAGCGCGCTGTGGGAGTGATCTCCGGGCATGCAGCAAGGATCAGACTGGGAGGGACCCTCTCGTCTCCACTGCAGTAATCTCGGGGCAGCGCGCTGTGGGAGTGATCTCCGGGCATGCAGCAAGGATCAGACAGGGAGGAGCCCCTCTCGTCTCCACTGCAGTAATCTCGGGGCAGCGCGCTGTGGGAGTGATCTCCGGGCATGCAGCAAGGATCAGACTGGGAGGGGCCCTCTCGCCGTCAGCCAGGCGAGGTATTGGTGCCTGTTGGTGAGATCTGGTGATGAGGCATTCTGCCAGATGGTCTGGACTGTCTGCTCAGGGAACCACTCCACTGTGTCCATCCAGTCCTTCTCCTGCAGTAACTGCAGGACATTCCGTGCTGACCACTGTCTGGTGTTCTTGTGGTCAAAGTTGCTGGTCTGAAAGAACTGTCACCAGTTTCATTCACACTAGGTTCACATGGAGAAGCTTCCTGATTGAGACAGACACAGTCTCACAGGGTATTTACAGGGTAGGGGCAGGAATGAGGTTTCTCCTGGCTGGGCAGTGGAACCAGGGATCACAGAGTCAAAATCCGAGACTCAGCAGGACTGAGATGAGGAGAAATTTCCCCAACACAGTGCAGTGAATATTTGGAGTTTTCTCCACAAGTTTTCTAAATCAAACTGACATATTTAGGGGCTTGGCGATGTTGGGAACGTTGCAGGAAAGTGGCGCTGAGGGCAAAGATCAGCCATGTTCTGAGTGAGGGGCAGAATAGCGAAATGGGCCGAATGGCAGCGCCTGCTCCTGTTCCTTATCTTCAAAATCACGAGTCGACCTTTGCACCTTGTTCTGCCTTGGCCTTCAGCCTGTCGGATTGCAAAGGGGAGCGGTGAGAGCTCCAGAGATCCATCAGCAGCCGCTGCGGTTATTCCATGCTCTTGTTATTTATCGCTTTTTTGCATTTGCACAGTTTGTTACCTTCAGCACTCTGGCTGATCTTTCACTGCCTGCAGGCTGCAGGGCAGGCTTGAGGGGCGGATCACAGTGATACTCGACAGAGTACCACATTTACTCTCCACAATCCCTTTGGTCCCCGATAGGTCAGGCCAGAGGGGACAGATCACAGTGATACTCGACAGAGTACCACATTTACTCTCCGCAATCCCTTTGGTCCCGGATAGGGCAGTCCAGAGGGGACGGATCACAGTGATACTCGACAGAGTACCACATTTACTCTCCACAATCCCTTTGGTCCCGGATAGGCAGGCCAGAGGGGACGGTGATACAGGCGGCTGTGATCAGGCTCACCACACAGGCAGGCTCTTTTCTCACTGCTGTAATCAGGTAGATGGTACACGAGCCTCAGGACTCGCCCCACCAGGGTCAGGAACAGTTACTACCCCTCAGCCATCAGTCTGTGGAACAATACAGGATAACTGCACTCACTTGCTATCCATAGGGATGCTCCCATAACAAATCATCGTACTGGGACTGTCTCAAAATGAGTGAAATAAGAGGTGCTTTGACTGAGACAGATCACATTCCTGTCTCAGAATTAGAGAAATTCAATCTCACAGGATATTTACAGCGGAAGGGCTGGAATGATGTTTCCCATAAGGTGTGGAACCTGCGCTCACAGACTCAAAATCCGAGGACAACTCAGCAGGTCTGAGATGAGGAGAAATTTCTTCACCCAGAGTGCAGTGAATCATTGCAATTATCTCCACAAGGTTTCTAAATTGAATAGACATATCCTGGGGCTCAGCGGTGATGGAAAGTTGCAGGAAAGTGGTGCTGAGGTCAAAAGTCAAGCATGTTCTGAGTGAAGGGCAGAAGAGGTGCAAGGGGCCAAATGGCCACGTCTTCTCTATTTCTGATTTTCTGAAACACGAGTTTACCTTTGCGCCTCACTGTTTCTTGTCCTGTCAGATTGAACAGGGAGCGCTGAGAGCACCGGACATCTATCGGCAGCCGCTGCGGTTATTTCATGTTCTCGTTGTTTATTTGCATTGGCGAAGTTTGTTGTCTTCTGCACTCTGGTTGATCTTTCAGTGATCCAGGTATAGTTACCGTTCTGTAGCTTTGCTCTGTATGTTTGTAGGAGTTGTATGTGGCGACTTATATGTAGTCTGTTAGTTTTTGGAATAGTCGCTTGGGGAATCTGAAGTGGAGGAGTATTTGTGACTTATTTAAAATTAGACATAGATATTATCCAAACAGTGTTTATTTGACAAGGGTTAATTCTGATATTGAAACTAACTGTTCTTTTTGTGGTTTATATCCAGAGAATTTATTTCATCTGTTTTGGGATTGTGAATATTTATAGATCAATATATTAATGTGGATTTTACTTTTTTTTCAAAATGTCTTATTTGGGTTTACTAATAACACCAAATCTCATAGGGATCATTTCTTTATCTTTTGTTAATTTACAGCAAATTTTATATCCATAAATGCAATCACAGCAATAAGAAACCATTTATATTTTGATGTCAGACTTCAAACTATACTTTTATACTCTGAAAACTTCCCATAGCCAGAAGGCTGTAACGTCTGTACATATTTGTCAACGTTTTGGGTTATCTCTGTAAATGTTCCTGTTTTGTGACTCCTCTTAGATACAGTTCCTTCTGTCCAACAGTATTTAGAGTGGATTTCCTTGTTTATTTGTATATTTAAATTTAATAGTTATATATTTGTTGCTGCTTTTGTGTGACTCCCTGGCTTTGTTAACATATGTTTAGTGTTTCTGTTTTTGATTGTGTTTAATAAAAATTAAAAAAAATTAAAAATAATAATAAAATTTACTTTGAACTTTGAGCCTCGGGGAACTTGCTTTGATTCTGGGAACAAACTGTGACTGACATCTCCGGCTCCCGACAGCAGCCCTCCCTCGGACACAGACACAGCCAATCAGCGATCACCGCTGGGAGAGGGTTGCTCTCATTGGCTGAGGGGTGTCAGTGGGCGGGACGCTGAGAGCCCGGCCGGGCCAAGGTTTGGAACCGGGACCGAGTGAGGCCGGAGACCGGGAGCTGCGCCTCGGGTTTCGGCTGCACCACCGGCGGGTCGTGAATCCTTTCGAAGGCAGAGCTGAAGAGACTGGCGGAGATTCCGTGAGATGTTTCAGCTACACGGAGGGCGCCCGGCCTTTCCCCGCCGGGGATCGGGGCCTGTTATCTGGAGTTGTCTCCCAGACCCGTCCCTTCCTGCTGGGAGACAGGAGCTGCCCCGCAGCGGCTGCCGATGGATCTCCGGAGCTCTCACCGCTCCCCTGTGCAATCCGAACGGCTGAAAACCAAGGGAGAACAAGGCGCAAAGGTAAACTCGTGCTTTAGAAAATAAGTAACATGAGCATGTCTGGCCACTCGGCCCGTTGCGCCTATTCCACCCTTTCCTCAGAATAGTCCTTTCTTTTTAAATCTTTTTATTGATTTTAAACAAACACAAAAATTAAACATGAATACAAAGAGCTTGAGAGTACATAATTAATAGGTGAAGGTATAAGTACAAATAGATGATCATAACCTCCCAAACTCATAGTGGTTACAAAAAATGGAGAAAATAAGAAATCCTGCCCCCCAAAAAATGAAGAAAATCCTAACCTGCATGGGCCATTGCATTATATCAATTATATACAGTAGCGTCAATAACTCCGCACCTCCATCCAAATAATTAAGGACAATAAAAGTAAGGTTTAGGGAAAGTCAGTTTAGCTCATATGAAAATGTTGAATAAATGGTCTCCAAGTTTCTTCATATTTAACTGAAGGGTCAAAGGCAACACTTGTAATTTTTTCTAAACTCGAGAAAACTACTGAAATATAGTTGGAGGATTAATTTATTTCCAATTCAATAGGATAGATCTTCTAGCCATTAATGTAACAAATGCAATCATCCGCCGGGCTGAGGGGGGATAAACGACTATTATCCACCATCGGTAAACCGAAAATTGCAGTAATAGGATGCGGTTGCAATTTGATATTCAGAACTGTTGAAATAATACCAAAAATATCTTTCCAATAATTTTGCAAGCAGGGGCAAGACCGGAACATGTGGGTCAATGAAGCGACTTCAGAATGACATCTGTCACAGGTTGGATTAACATAAGAATAAAATCAAGTGAGTTTATCCTTGGACATGTGAGCCCTATGAACAACCTTAAATTGTATTAGGCATGTTTAGCACAAATAGAAGAAGAATTGACTAATTGTAAAATTTTCTCCCACTGCTCTGTGGGTATAAGACAGTGAAGTTCTTTTTCCCATTCCTTCTTAATTATTTCTGATACTCCTGGCTGGATTTTCATGATCATATGATAAATGATAGCTACTTAACCCTTCTGGCAAGGATTCAGAGATAGAATTTTTTTCTGTAATGTATATTGGACATAATTTCAGAAAATACTAACATTCAAGAAATTTCTAACTTGCAAGTATCTAAAAAAATGAGTTTTAGGCTGGATAGCTGTTCAAAGGACATAAAACTGTTATCTAAAAATAGATCACGAAAACATGTTATACCTTTTGTTTTCCATAACACAATGGCCTGGTCCATAAAAGAGGGCTGGAAAAAGAAGTTAGATATAATAGGGCTTGATTATTCAAGCCAAAGAATTTACAAAATTGAAACCATATTCTTAATGTATGTTTAACTATAGGATTAGTTATTTGTTTATTCGGTTTAGATAAAGCAAAAGGAAGCGAAGATCCTAAAATAGAAAACAATGATAGATAGATAGATACTTTATTCATCCCCATGCGGAAATTCAACATTTTTTCCAATGTCCCATACACTTATTGTAGCAAAACTAATTACTAATGAGAAGTCTTGTACAGATTTACACTCCAAATTTACCCATTGTGGGCAAGGTACTATGACCGATTCTTGTGTCCTAAATATTGAATATTAACTGCCCAATAGTAAAATCTCAGATTTGGCAAAGCAAAACCACCTTCCTTCTTAGGCTTCTGTAAATATCTTTTACTTAATCTCGGATTTTTGCTCTGCCACACATATAAGGATATTTTGGAGTCAATAATATCAAAAAAAGATTTAGGAATAAAAATTGGTAATGCTTGGAATAAATAAAAAAATTTGGGTAATACTATCATCTTGATAATATTAATTCGACCAACCAATGACAGAGATAATGGGGACCACCTGGTAACAAGTTGCTTGATTTGTTCAATTAAAGGTAAAAAATTAACTTTAAATAAACCCTTATATTTCCTGGTAATTTTAATACCCAAATAAGTAAAATAATCTGTGACAACTTAAATGGTAAGTGTTTATAAATTGGAACTTGCATATTTAATGGAAATAATTCACTCTTATTAAAATTCAGTTTGTAGCCAGAAAAGCTACTAAACTGAGCAAGCAAGGATGAAATAGCAGGAATAGATTTCTCAGGGTCAGATATGTATAGTAACAAATCATCAGCATATAATGATAACTTATAAGTCCCTTACCCATGGGTAATACCAAAAATATTAGGTGATTCACGAATGGCAACGGCTAAAGGTTCCAAAGCAATGTCAAATAATAGAGGATTTAAAGGGCAGCCTTGCCTCGTACCACGGGACAACGGAAAAAAAGATCTTTGATTATTGGTAAGAACGGAAGCCAAAGGATTATAATACATTAATTTAATCCATGATATAAATTTCAAGCTAAAATTAAAATTCTGCAACATATTAAATAAATATGGCCATTCAACTCTATCGAACGCTTTTTCAGCATCTAAGGAAATGACATTCTGGTATTTTAGATGAAGAAGTATAAATTATATTAATAAATTTTCAAATGTTAAAAGATGAATAACAGTTTTTAATAAATCCGGTCTGATCTTCAGAGATAATTTGAGGTAATACATTTTCTAATCTAGTGGCCAAAATTTTGGTAAAAATCTTAGAATCCGTATTCAGCAAGGATATTGGCCAATAGGATGCACATTCAGTGGGGTCTTTATCTTTTTTAAGAATTGGAGAAATGGAGTCATCATAAAAAGATTGTGGTTATTTAACTACTTTTAACGCATCTTTAAAAATTTAAAAAAGCCAAAGCGGGATTTAAAAAATTTAAAAAATTCAGCAGTATAACCATCCGTACCTGGGGCTTTACCTGAATTCATTGAAAAAGGGAGTGGGTTCCCCATTCCAGACCCTGCCTGGGGACTTCACTGCACTCCTCAGGGTTATATATGGAACCTCTCGGACAGGGACAGGGAGTGGGTTCCCCATTCCAGACCCTGCCTGGGGACTTGTGCCACTCCTCAGGGTTGTATATGGAACCTCTCGGAAAGGCAAAGGGAGTGGGTTCCCCTTTCCAGACCCTGCCCGGGGAAGTGCCACTCCTCGGGGTTATATATGGAACCTCTCGGGCAGGGACAGGGAGTGGGTTCCCCTTTCCAGACCCTGCCCGGGGACTTGTGCCACTCCTCAGGGTTATATATGGAACCTCTCGGGCAGGGACAGGGAGTGGGTTCCCCTTTCCCAGGCAGATGCCCGAAGGTGACCGGGAGCCACCAGAGGGTCTGATGTAATACAAGCCATGGCACGGTGGGTCACTGAGGTAAGGGAAACCATTTGAATGACAGCCCGACTGCATGCGGATTTTGGTGAATTTACCCGATAACTACAGAAAAAAGGAGAATCCCTTGCGTACTTTATAGCTCGTTTTAAGGATACGTGAGAGTCCAATGCCGGCAAACCCCTGGACAGATCCGTGTGTCCAGCTGGCAGTGCAGACTTTTCTAAACTGTCTCGGACCCAAGCCTGCCCACTCCTTTAAGTTAACTAATGTGAATTTGCTGTGTCATACCTGGCCCCAGGTGACATAAATTCTGATGAATAGGGAGCGCAATTGACTCTTTAAAGCATATATGTCAAACTCAAGACCCGCGGGCCAAATCCGGCCCGCGGTGGAATTATCTTTGGCCCGCGAGATAATATCTAATTACTATTATAGCTGGCCCCAGTAATCGAAGCGCCTATGGCGTATGATATGGCTAATGATGAGTTTATTCAGGTACCAGGTTTTCAGGGTTTTTAGTGTTTCTTCGGCAGTCTTGCTCGGCAGTCTTCTTCATAAGAAACGGAATTTGTTAAGTGAAACACTTTGTAGTTATAGCAGAGACTGAGACACATGGGAGCAGGCTGAAAAAACGGAGGCAACGAAAGCTGCGTTCGCACGCGTCCGACTGATCCGGCCCGCATGAAGCTGCATTTTGCTCAATCCGGCCCGTGACCTAACATGAGTTTGACACCCCTGCTTTAAAGGGACTGAGGCAAAGCGAGAGTGTGCACAGAGAACCGGTAGTGAGGAGATGGAGTTCGGGTCCCGACGAAGAACCCAGAACGGGTGGCAGGATCTTGCGGACGGTGCAAATGAAGAGAACTCTTGGCTAAGGACAGAAACGGTGTTTGTAGAAAGAGGGGACATTGGGCCAGAGATTGTCGCATTGCAATCACAGACAAGAATAATAAGGGGCAGGAAGAGAGCCTGAATCACAGTGATACTCAACAGAGTAACACAGGGTAACAGTAATACTCGACAGAGTACTACATTTACTCTCCACAATCCCTTTGGTCCCGGATCGGGCAGGCCAGAGGGGACAGATCACAGTGATACTCAACAGAGTACCACATTTACTCTTCACAATCACTTTGGTCCCGGATAGGGCAGGCCAGAGGGGACGGATCACAGTGATACTCGACAGAGTATCACGTTTACTCTCCACAATCCCTTTGGTCCCGGATAGGGCAGGCCAGAGGGGACGGATCACAGTGATACTCGACAGAGTAACACATTTACAGTCCACAATCCCTTTGGTCCCGGATAGGGCAGGCCAGAGGGGACGGATCACAGTGATACTCGACAGAGTAACACATTTACAGTCCACAATCCCTTTGGTCCCGGATAGGGCAGGCCAGAGGGGACAGATCACAGTGATACTCGACAGAGTACCACATTTACTCTCCACAATCCCTTTGGTCCTGGATAGGGCAGGCCAGAGGGGACGGTGATACAGGCGGCTGTGATCAGGCTCACCACACAGGCAGTCTCTTTTCTCACTGCTGTAATCAGGTAGAAGATACAAGAGCCTCAGGACTCGTCCCACCATGGTCAGCAACAGTTACTACCCCTCAGTCTGTGGAACAACACAGGATAACTGCACTCACAACAAATCATCGTACTGGGACTGTCTTAAAATGAGTGAAATTAGAGGTGGTTTGACTGAGACAGATCACATTCCTGTCTCAGAATTAGAGAAGTACAATCTCACAGGATATTTACAGCGGAAGGGCTGGAACGATGTTTCCCATAAGGTGTGGAACCAGCGGTCACAGACTCAAAATCCGAGGACAACTCAGCAGGACTGAGATGAGGAGACATTTCCTCGCCCAGAGTGCAGTGAATCATTGCAATTATCTCCACAAGGTTTCTAAATTGAATAGACATATCCTGGGGCTCAGCGGTGATGGGAAGTTGCAGGAAAGTGGTGCTGAGGTCAAAAGTCAAGCATGTTCTGAGTGAAGGGCAGAAGAGGCGCAAGGGACCGAATGGCCACGCCTTCTCATTTCTGATTATCTGAAACACGAGTTTACCTTTGTGCCTCATTGTTTCTTGTCCTGTCAGATTGAACAGGGAGCGCTGAGAGCACCGGACATCTATCGGCAGCCGCTGCGGTTATTTCATGTTCTCGTTGTTTATTTGCATTGGCGAAGTTTGTTGTCTTCTGCACTCTGGTTGATCTTTCAGTGATCCAGGTATAGTTACCGTTCTGTAGCTTTGCTCTGTATGTTTGTAGGAGTTGTATGTGATGACTTATATGTACTCTGTTAGTTTTTGGAATAGTCGCTTGGGGAATCTGAAGTGGAGGAGTATTTGGGGCTTATTTAAATTTATACATAGATATTATCCAAACAATGTTTATTTGACAAGGGTTAATTCTGATATTGAAACTAACTGTTCTTTTTGTGGTTTATATCTAGAGTATTTATTTCATCTGTTTTGGGATTGTGAATGTGTTAAAACATTTTGGGTTGATGTTTGTCAATTTATAGATCAATATATTAACGTGGATTTAACATTTTGTTTTGAAAATGTCTTATTTGGTTTTACTCATAATACCAAATCTCATAGGGATCATTTCTTTATCATAAATATTTTGTTATTTACAGCAAATTTTATATCCATAAATGCAATCACAGCAATAAGAAACCATTTATATTTTGATGTCAGACTTCAAACTATACGTTTATCCTCTGAAAACTTCCCATAGCCAGAAGGCTGTAAAGACTGTACAAATCTGTGAACGTTTTGGTTTATCTCTGTAAATGTTCCTGTTTTGTGACTCCTCTTAGATACAGTTCCTTCTGTCCAACAGTATTTAGAGTGGATTTCCTTGTTTATTTGTATATTTAAAGTTAATAGTTATATATTTGTTGCTGCTTTTGTGTGACTCCCTGGCTTTGTTAGCATATGTTTAGTGTTTCTGTTTTTGATTGTGTTTAATAAAAAATTAAAAAATTTAAAAATAATAATAAAATTTACTTTGAACTTTGAGCCTCGGGGAACTTGCTTTGATTCTGAGAACAAACTGTGACTGACATCTCCAGCTTCCGGCAGCAGTCCGCCCTTGGATACACTCACAGCCAATCAGAGAACTCCGCTGGGAGGATCTTGTCTCCATTGGCTGAGGAGTGTCAGTGGGCGGGACGCTGAGCGGACCGAAGTTTGGAATCGGGAACGAGTGGACCGGGTGAAAGACCCGAGATTGGGAGCAGCTCCCCGGGTAAAGGCTGCAACAGCGGCCGGAGTTTTGAACCCTTCCGATGGCGGAGGTGAAGATTCGGGCGGAGATTCCGTGAGATGTTTCAGCCACACAGAGGGTGCCCGGTCTTTCCCCGCCGTGGATCGGGGCCTATTGTCCGGAGTTTCCTCCCAGTCCTGTCTCCTGCTGCTGGGATACGGGAGCTGGCCCGCAGCGGCTGCCGATGGAACTCCGGTGCTGTGAGCGCTCCCCTGTGCAAAAGGACAGGCTGAAGGTCAAGGGAGAACCAGGCGCAAAGGTAACCTCGGACTTTAGAAAAAGGAAACAGGAGCAGGCCATTCGGCCCTTTGCGTCTGTTCTGTCCTTCACTCAGAACATGCCTGATCTTTGACCTCAGCGCCACTTTCGCGCAACGTTCCCAGCATCGCAGAGACCCAAAATTTGTCCTTCGAATTTAGAAACCTTGTGGAGAAAATTCTAAAGATTCGCTGCCCTCTGGGTGAGGAAATTTCTCCTCATCTCAGTCGTGCTGAGGTGAACTCGGATTCTGTGACCCCCATTCCTCACAACAGCCAAAGGAAACATCATTCCTGCCTCTACCCTGTCAATACACAACACAGCTTCAGCCATGAATTTAAAGGGCAGGTGTTGCAACAGTTTGAGCTTCATACCGGGGGCCACGGAGCAAGCAGGGTGTCACAAATGGAGGAATGTGGGAGTGTTGTATGTCTGAGCCCAGCTGTGTGTGTTTGTGTATCAGAATCAGGTTTAATATCACCGGCATATATGGTGAAATTTGTCAGCAGTACATTGCAATATCCAGAAATAAAAAACACAAATTACAGTAAGTATTTATAAAATTCTACTTAAAATGTAGTGCAATAAGAGAAAGAAAATACTGAGGAAGTGTGTTTCGGCTCATTGTCCATTCAGAAATGTGATGGTGGGGATGAAGCTGTTCCTGAAACGATGGGAATGTCTTCAGGGTCTTGTACGTCCTCCTTGATGGTAGCAATGAGATGAAGGCATCTCCTGGGTGTAGGGGGTCCTTAATGATTGACGCCATCTTTTTGTGGCATCATCTTTTGAATGTGTCCTGGATGCTGTGGAGTCCAGTGCCCATGAAGGAGCTGGCTGAGTTTACAACTTTCTGCAGCATTTTCGGATCCTGTGCAGTGGTCTCTCCACACCAGGCAGTGATGCAACCAGTTAGAATGCTCTCCACAGTACATCTGTAGAAATTTGCAAGTGTCTTTAGTGACAGACCGATTCACCTCAATCTCTGAATGAAATACAGCCGATGTTGTGCCTTCATTGTAACTGCATTAATATGTTGGGCCCAGGATAGTTCCTCAGAGATGTTGACAGGCAGGAAATGGAAACTGCTCACCCTTTTCACTTCTGATCCCACGATGAGGACTGGTGTGTGTTTCCTCGACTTCCCTTTCCTGAATCCACAATCAATTCATTTGTCTTCATGATGTTGAGTGCAAGGTTGTTGCTGTGACACCACTCAACTTGCTGATCTATCTCACTCCTGTACTCCTCCTCGTCACCATCTGAAATTCCAGCAACAATAGTTGTGTCATTGGCAAGTTTATAGATGAGCCTAGCCACACAGACCTGGGTGTAGAGAGAGTAGAGCAGTGGGCTGAGCACGCATCGTTGAGGTGTGCCGGTGTTGATCGTCAGCAAGGAGGAGATGTTATTTCTGATCCACACAGACTGTGGTCTCCTGGTGAGGATCCAGTTGCAGAAGGAGGTACAGAGGACCAGGTTTTGGAGCTTGTTGATTACAATTGAGGGTATGATTGTGTTGAACGCTGAGCTGTAATCAGCAGCCTGACTTGTGTATTAGTTTAATCCTGGTGATCTAAGGCCGAGTGTGAGCCAGTGAGAATTGTTGACAGATTGTAGCGATTGGCAAATTGCAGTGGGTCCCTGCACACAGACAGGAGTTGATTTACCATGACCAACCCCTCAAAGCACTTCATCACAGCAGTGAGCGACACTGGGTGATAGTCATTGAGGCAGGTCACCCTGGTATTTTTGGGCACTGATATGATTGTCGACGTTTTTAAATCTGTGTGTGTGTGTGTGTGTGTTTGCACGCTTGAGCAGAGAGACAGTGTATTTGAGGCTTTCCAGTTCAATTCAGGAATATTTCCAGTAAGTGGTGTGCCTCGAAAGACGGGTCACAGTGTTGGGCCGACCATTCAGATCAGAACAAAATAATTTACCCAGCAGACTTTGAGCTCACAACCTGCTCTTGTGTTTCAGAGAGTTATTTACAAATTGAAATGTACAATTTAAAATGTGCAAAGTAAATTTATTATCAAAGTATAGGCATGTCACCATGTATAATCTGAGATTTGATTATATTGTAAATTTAGTAAACTCAAGAACCATTATAAGATGAATGAAAGATCTCCCCCAGCAGGACAAACAAAACAACTGTGTGCAAAAGACAACAACATTCAAGTGCAAAAGAAAGAAAAATAATAAATAACCGAGAAATAATCGAACATGAGATGAAGAGTTGTTGATTGTGTCCATCGGTTGTGGGAATAGTTTAGTTATGGGGCAAGTTAATTTGAGTAAAATGATCCCTTCTTGTTCAGGACCTGTTGTTTGAGTGTAATAACTGTTCCTGAACCTGGGGTTGAGGCTCCTGAGGCTCATGCACCTTCTTCCTGATGGCAGCATTGAGAAGAGAGCATGGCCTGGGTGGTGGGGGTCCTTGATGATGGATGCTGATTTCCTGCGACAGCACTCCACAGAGATGTTCTCAGTTGTGAGGAAAGTTTTACCCGTGATGTACTGGGCCGTATCCACAATTTCTAGTAGGATTTTCCTTTCAAGGGCTTTTGTGTTTCCATACCAGGCCATGATGCAACCACTGAACATGCTCCCCACCACACATCTGTCGAAGTTTGTCAGGGTTTTAGATGTCATTCTGAATCCACGCAAGCTTCTAAGCAAGGACAGACAGTCCCCGCTTTCTTGTAATTGCACTTGTGTCCCGGGCTCGGGACAGATCCTCTGAAATGTTAATATTGTGGAATTTAAAGTTGCTGAACATCTCCACCTTTGAGCCCCGATGAGGATTGCCTCGTGGTTCCTGCTCTTGCTCTCATTGAATGAGAGGCTGCTCTTGGACCATAAGACCATGAGAGACAGAAGCAGAATTAGGCCATTTGGCCCATCAAAACTGCTCTGCCACTTCATCATGGTAAATCCATTTTCCCCATGTTCCTGCCTTCGCTGCGTATACTTTCATGCCCTGACCGATCAAAAGTCTATCAACCTCTGCCTTAGCAAAAGGAAAAGCAGCATCCGTCATCAGGGCAAGATGAGGTGAGGCACCTCCCACTCCATACCCATCCATTTCTGTCCCTCCCCCCTCCCTTGCCTACAAACCTCTCACTCTTTACCATTCTCTTCTCTCTCCCTCCCCCCTCTCCACTCTCTTGCCTACAAACCTCTCACTCCTGACTATCCTCTTCTTTCTCTCCTTCCTTTCTCTCCTCTCTCCCCTCTCTCCTGTCACTCAACTTACTCAACTCTCTCTCCTCTTTCTCACACTCTCCTCCCCTCTTCCTCACTCTCTTCGCACACTCCCCCACTCTCTCCCCCCTCTCCCAACTCTCTACTTCACTTTTTCCTCCCCAGTATACCCCACTCTCCTAATCTTAAACCCTCTCTCCCTGCTCTCTCTTTCACTCTCACCCCCCACTTCCTCTCCCCTTCCCGTTTCCTCTATCTCCCCCTCACCACCCTCATCCCTCTCCCCCTCTCACCCTCACCCCCTCTCCCCCACCATCCCCCTCTCTCTCCCGCTACCCTTTTCTCAGAGGGTTAAATAGATCGTTATATTTGGAAGTGAGTTGTCCAATTGCAGTACTTACAATTAACAAGAATGTCTGTTAAAATAATGTGAAACATACTTTAACTTTAGATCGATGAGAGCTTGAACATGCAGATGTGAGCTATGATGGAACGTGACGGAGTATTTTCTGGAGATGAGCCGCATGTTTCAACCGGCAAAGTAAAACTTGTCTGAAAATGTTTTCAAGAATAATCGGACCGACATCGATATAAAATCCTCCCTATCCACCACCAATTCAGAAAGGGTTAACTTTAGTTTTGCAACTGACTCGTACGCTAAGGCGGAAAATGAAGTGCCATTTGTTTAAAAATTGTATCAGTGTTGGATTTCTGTTTTCGGACCGGAAATGCGATTGGTCGTAATGACTTTCAGAGTCTCCAGGGCCGTCATCGGAAACCGGAGTCTCTGACCGGCACAATGGGGGTGAGACTTGTGACTGTATCAGTGATTCTGTGCTCTGTTTACACTTGTTTAGTGGATTGCTCTTATCACTTGTTCCTTCATCAATTCTTTCACTCTTTGTTTTAGACTTGTGATTGTGTTTTTCATTATATATTGTACTTCTCACTTACTGTAATCCAACAAACAATCCCACAGCATCCTCGGAAAGTTCCCACCCCCCACTGATCGAATCCTCTCATCTTGCTGATCTCGGTCCGACACGTCCACTCTTTATTATTTTCCATAGAGGTTGCCTGACCTGCTGAGTTCCTCCAGCATTTTGTGTGTGTTGTTCTCCGTTACTCCTCCTCCTCTCTGCACCTTTCTTTTCCCATTTTCTGCACCTCTCTCCCTTCCTCCATTCTTACCTATCTCTCCCATGTACTCTCACTCCCTCTGTCCCTCTCTCACCCCGACTGTTCATTGCAGTCTCTCTGTCTCCAGCTTTATCACTCTCTCTCTCTCTCTCTCTCTCTCTCTCTCTCTCTCTCTCTCTCTCTCTCTCTCTCTCTCTCTCTCTCTCTCTCTCTCTCTCTCAAACATTTCTCACACACACACACACACACACACACACAAACATCTGCCCTGTATTACTCTCACAATCACTCCCACACTCTCCTCCACTCCTGCCCTCTCCATCTCTTCCACCTCCACGCTGGTCCACTCCTTCCTTTCCCCCTGTCTCCATCCCTCCCTCTCTATCCCACCCATGTTCCCGCTCTCTTCTCTCGTTTGCCCAAATTTCACATAAGATTGTTCTCCCTCTCTGCCTCCCCACCCTCTATCGCTGATCACATTCTTACCCTCCACCTTCCTTCCTCCTTCCTTCAAGGTCTCTCTTCACCCTCTCACTGCACCCACTCGCTCATCCCACTCTCACCCTCTTCAACCTACTTACCCGCACTCTCCAATTCTCCCCCCCCCCTATAGTCTACCCTTTGTCTCTTAACATCTCTCTCCCTCACTCTCTTTCTCTCTTCACCACTGTCACATCCGTCCTTCACCACGGAGAGAGGGAAAAGAGTGAGACGGAGATGGAGAGGAGGAGTGAAACTGACCGAGTCAGCAATTTATTGTATCTGCATTGGCCTCGTTCAGTGACCCCAGCTCTGGAGAGAGAGAGAGAGAGAGGAGAGAGGAGAGATTCCTATCTTCCACAGCCCTGTTTATCCATCTTCCCAGTATCTCCTGCTTCTCAACTTCCCCCGAGCATTGAAAATCATTGAAAAAATTCAAAGCGTGAGAAGTGTCACGAACATAGGTGGGAAGAGATTGAACAAGGGGGGATAAGACAGTGTCAAGGTATGCAGAAATGAGTTCAGTGGGGCAGGAGCAAGCTGAGACAATAGGTCTACCTGGACAGGCAGGTTTGTGGATCTTGGGTAGGAGGTAGAAAGGGGAAGTGCGGGGTGTGGGAACTATGAGGTTGGTGGCAGTGGATGGGAGATCCCCAGAGCCAATAAGTCGGTGATGGTATTGGAGGCAATGGCCTGGTGCTCCTTAGTGCAGTCATAAGGGGTAAATAAGAGGAGGTATCAGAGAGTTGTCGCTGTGCTGAGCTCGTTGACTTCATTAACTTTGCCTCCAACTTTCACCCTGCCCTCAAATTTACCTGGTCCATTTCCGACACCTCCCTCCCATTTGAGTAAATCCGTGTCCTGCGGAAGCGACAGCAGATAAAGCCTTTCGGCTGGATGAGGAGGGCGCGGGGGGAATATGTTTCATATGAGTGATGTAGGATTCAGGAAGGTAGGGAGTAATCAGAGGGTGAGGGGTCAGTGTGAGAGTGGTGTAAGGCGGAGGGAGTGGGGAGTAATGGAGGAGAGTGAGGGGGAGGAATAGTAGAGTTTGGAATGAGAGAGGAGAAGCGGAGAGAGACTAGAGAGAGGAAGGTGAGAGTGAGAAAAGTGAGAGAGAAGGACGAGATTCGGGGAAAGTGCGTAAATAGACCCTTCAGTCCGTCTGGACAGTTCCACCCGTGTTCACAGAGCCAGTGCTGTTTGCACACGGTTGGAATTTACTCCTGTAAACCTTCTCCACCCGCGTGTCGGGTCGGAGCTGGAGAGCTTTGTGACCTGGTATCAACACTCCCCACCCCCTCCATTTCACCAACACAATAGAGCTGGTTACTGACAACAGGAAGTCAGCCGCGGCGATGCAGACATTCCTGTTTACATCAACGGCAGAGGATAAGGGGGTTGAGAGCTCCAATCTCCTGAGAGTGAACACCACTAACAGCCTGTCCTTCTCCAGCCACAAGGACACTATCGCCAATAAAGCTCAGCGGCATCTCTGCTTCTGCGAGAGGCTGAAGAAAATCGGCGCCTCCTGGACGACCATCAACTGTTTTTACAGAACACATCCTGTGCGGAAACTAGTCGTGTTGTCACGGCAACAGCACTGGCCACCACCGGAAACACTGCAGAGAGCTGTGAACAAGTTCAGTAAATCATGGAAACTGTGGACACTGTTTACACATCTCTCTGCCTCAATAAAACAGTCCACGTTATTAAAGACACCACACACGTCGAACATTCTGACTTCCTGAGAGATAGACCACTAACTTCACAATCTCCCTAATGCAGTGTTGTGATTAATTGGTCTGTATGATTCGTTCTTAATTAATTGTCCCCTCACATTTCGCGACCCCGCACTCCCAGTCCCGAGGTGATGAATTGATCTTTATGGACGGGATGCGAATCAAAAGTTATCACTGTACCTTGATTCATTGAAAGCAAATGTCCCAATTTACGCTCACCTCTCCTCTCCTCTTCTCTCTCCCCCCTCTGCCTGTCACTCTCTCTTTCTCTCTGTCTCTCTCTCTTCCCCCCTCTCTTTCACGTCTCTTTACCCCTCTCCTTTCCCCTCTCTTACCATCTCTCATCCCTCTCTTCTCCACACTAAACGGAAACAAACAGGCCTCTCCCGGAAACCACAAGCCTTTATCTTCTGAAAGAACATTGAATCTTTCCAACCGACGAGAAGTTATACAACATCTGTAATCCACTGAGTGTGTAAAACCGTCATCACAGTGTGGGGTGGGGGAGGGGTGCTGGTCTGGACGGGTGGGTGGCGGAGACAGCAAGCTACTGGAAAGGGGGAAATGGGAAGTAAACGAGAGGCAAGCGAAAGTTTAGGCATAAACGGAGTAAGAGACAATAAGGGAAAGATGCAGGTTGGTGACTGTGTAGGGAAGAATGTTTGGAGGAAAGAGGGGGAGGGTGCAAAAGAGAACGGATGAGGGAAAGAGAGGAAATAGAGAAATTGAGGAAAAGTATCTGTAGAGAGAGAGATGAAGAGAGTTAGGGGAGAGAGAGAGACGGGGAGAAAGGGAGAGAGAGGACAGTGGAGCAGAGTGGAGAATCTGGGAAGGAGTTTGGAAGAGTGTGAGCGGAGCAAGGAGTGAGAAGTGAGGAAAGAAAGAGAAAGAGGGACTGAGTGATAGATTAGGGATCCGAGATAAACAGTGAAGGGGAAGAGAGGGTAAGAGGGAAGGGCGAGAAGGGATTAAGGGGAACTGGGAAAGAGGCGCAGAGAGACTGGAAGCGTTGAAGAGGAAGAGACGAATATAGGTGAAGAGAGAGGCGAGTAGGTGGAAGTGGAAGACAGAGAGTGGGAAAGAGACAGTGGGAGACAAGAGATGGAGAGAAAGAGAGGGTGAGGGAACAGGGACAGAAAGTGGAGATAGTGGAATGAGGTGCTAATGAGGACTGTGGAGTACCACTCTGGAGTGGAGAAACATCACCTTTGAACTGTCCCACACTCACCTTGAAATAACGTCCTCTGGTAATTGAGATATTCACCTCGTGAACAAACGATGTCGGTTCTCTTCTCTCAGATCTCACCTCAGCCTCAGTCTGCCTCTGGTCTCCCCTCAGCCCCCATCGCTACAGAGGAAACAACTGAAGCCTCTCCAACCTTTCATTCCCTCTGATCCATGAGGCAAACCCTCCATTTCCAGAACATTAACTCTCACCCGATCCTCCCTCCCCCGTAACAGGGTTAGAGTTCCTCCTGTTGTCAACCAACGACCAGCGGTTCTGTGGTGACGATAGAGTCACCCGGATGGTGAGATGTGTCCAGGTGCCAGGGACAGGGATGACTCCGATCAGGTCCCTGGCATTCTAAAGGGGGAGGGCGAGCAACCAGACTTGTTGGTAAATATTGGCACCAATGACAGGTAACAAATGTCAGCAGGCCCTGAAAATAAATTTTGGGAGCAAGGTAAAGGGTTTGGGAACCGATGTGCTACCGCCGAGGATGAGGTAGTTGGTTTGTAGACAGAGACAGTATGTTGTGAGACTGCTGGCAATGAGAGGCTGCTGATAGGGCAACCTGGCAGTCGACAGGATGAGTTGCAATGGAAAAGACGCACAGAATCTAAAACACTGAACACAGGACTGAAGGTATTACACGAGGAAATCTGCAGATGCTGGAAATTCAAACACACACAAAATGCTGGTGGAACACAGCAGGCCGGGCAGCATCTATAGGAGATGCAATGTCGACGTTTCAGGCCGAGACCCTTCGTCAGGAATAACTGAAATGAGAGATACTAAGAGATTTGAAAGTAGTGGGGGGATGGGGAAATGCGAAATGATAGGAGAAGACCGGAGGGGGTGGGATGAAGCTAATAGCTGGAAAGGTGATTGGCGAAAGTGATACAGAGCTGGAGAAAGGAAAGGATCATGGGAAGTGAGGAGAAAGAAAGGGGGAGGGGGGGAGCACCAGAGGGAGATGGAGAACAGGCAGAGTGATGGGTAGAGAGAGAGAAAAGAAAACCAACTGAATTGTCAGGGATGGGGTAAGAAGGGAAGGAGGGGCATTAACGAAAGTTAGATAGGTCAATGTTCATGCCATCAGGTTGGAGGCTACCCAGCCGGTATATAAGGTGTTGTTCCTCCAACCTGAGTGTGGATTCATCTTGACAGTAGAGGAGGCCATGGATAGACATATCAGAATGGGAATGGGACGTGGAATTAAACTATGTGGCCACTGGGAGATCCTGCTTTCTCTGGTGGACCGAGCGTAGGTGTTCAGCGAAACGGTCTCCCAGTCTGCGTCGGGTCTCACCAATATATAAAAGGCCACACCAGGAGTACCGGACGCAGTATACCACACCAGCCGACTCACAGGTGAAATGTCGCCTCACCTGGAAGGACTGTCTGGGGACCTGAATGGTGGTGAGGGAGGAAGTGTATGGGCAGTTGTAGCACTTGTTCCGCTTACAAGGATAAGAGCCAGGAGGGAGATTGGTGGGAAGGGCTGTGGGAAGGGATGGGGGGACGAGTGGACCAGGAAGCCGCGTAGGGAGAGATCCCTGAGGAAAGCAGAAAGGCGGGGGGTGGGATAATGAGCATAAAGGAAACAACACTGCAGAATGCGTAACTGTTAGCTTAATGGGGGAACGGAGTAAAACAAGAAGGGAGAGAATTTTATTCAAAAAAGAAGCAGTGAAGGTTTTTTTTTTCTAATTATCTGCACCACACTCCAGTCCAGTTAATGGCGGGATTCCGACTTTAATTTGATCTGTCAAACGCCTTTTAACCAAAACCCGCCCCATTTCATTACATTAGCAAATCATTCAAGGGGAAGGGGGAGAGTAGTGTGATTGACATTGGATTAGGCAACCAGCATTCGACAGGATCCCTGCCGTTTTGTGGGCTCTAAGAATGATGGGCCGCAAAAGGAACAGATGGACATATGCACAGACCAATGGCTGGACAGCGTTCCGGTTCTGGCAGGTCAAATGCGGTACTGAGTCTCCAGGACGGCGCTTTGCCCCTCACAAAACATACACTATCCTAATGTCCCGGAGCTGCCAGTCGATGCGACAACCTGTCGGGAATTGCACCTGGGTGATCAGGGGGTGAATGTGAGGAGATGGAACCCTCACTGCAACCGCCTTTGGCTTGTGCTCAGGTCGCGGCTTTATTAATGAACAGAAACACCGAGGTGACCGGATATTTCACCGCGCTGATCACCTGCTCCCTGAATTTCGACTGAGTCACCGCATAAATAAATGTGTTCGTGCACAAGCTGAAATTACTCAGCAAAACCCCGACGGAGTGAAAGATCAATTCAGAATCATTGAAATTGAAGCCAGTTCCTCGGACCTGATAATATATGAAATTTACAACCAGTGTCATCCACAGGAGGATGAAGCTGCCGGAGAGGGTGAAGAGTAAAATCACAGACCTCCTCCTGCTCTCCATCTCCGGGTCACTGCGGTTCTCCCCCTTGCTCTGACCCTTCAGCCCCTTACGGACACGACTGGCCACTAAAATGTGTCTGACTGTCAGAGCGTTGAGCAGCAGGATCCCAGCGAAAGGGGTGAACGAAGTTAAAACCGTATCGAGCCAGTCATATCCTACCCACCAGGGGTCTGTGAAAACATTGTCCCTGTATCTACAGAACCACGGTACATTGTCGATGATCATCCTGGGTTCCCGTGTGAAGTATCGGGGAACGTTTCTCAGACAGGACAGTACGCCGGTTGTTGTTAGAACCACAGCCGCAGTTTTCCCGGTGCAATATTTTGTTTTCAGTTTCTGGCAGCAAATGGCGACAAACCGATCAAAGGTGAAAGCGACGGTGAACCAGACAGAACAGTGTGTGGCTGTGAACATCAGTATATCGATAACACTGCACACAGGGGTGATGCCCAGAAAACTCCACGGGAAGTAATACCGTTTGATTCGATACAAAATGACCTCGGTGACAACGGTCAGTAGATCCGCCGCTGCCATGGCCACCAGGTAGCGAGTGGTGCAGGTAGAGAGGCCGCACTTTCCCCGGGACAGGATCACAATCGCCACTGCATTCACTGGAGAGAGAGAGGGAGAGAAACAGACAATGGGCATTACTTGACACATTCTCCGGGAATTAACACCGGTTCGACTTGCAGCTAAAGATGTCTGTGAACGGCTGCAAATCTAGCACCAGACACGGGTCACACTACCTCTGGACTGTTTTCTTCAGAGTGGAGATAAAGCAATGTGTGGGCAATCGTCGGCGATATAAACGAGCTGAATGAGCAACAACAATCGCTGCTGATCCGGATTCCACTCGCTGATGGGGCCGGTTTCACTGACTTAACCGTGACTGACCAGGACTCTGGAAAATCAGCATCTGATGTTTCCAAGATGAGATACAGAGGGGAGAAACACACTGAAAACACTGGAAACAGGATTAGCAAACAGAGACTGAGTGGCTCAGTTAACGGAATAATTCTACACCGCAGTTCAATTCGATAACACTCGTGAGCAGATCCCTGGACACCGGATCGGGTGATCAGACCAAATTATTGACCAAAAGGCAGCAGGTTACGATTGTGACAGACTCGGCAGGGAGACGCGAAACACAGCACCAGGGGCTCTCTTTGATCAATATCTCAGAAACAGTGAACCTGACAATGAACCCCCCCCCCCCCCCTCCCAGTCACACCTTCTCGGAGAGCTACCTGTCCTCAGCACTGGGACAAATCTGGACAAGGTATCATCAAAGGCAAGAACAGCGTTTGAGTCGATCCCGTGAGTTAGAGGAGAGACAGAGGTTTAGTTCCCTTTGTCATTGAATATGAAAAAATCGGAAAGTGGAATTGACAGGATCGATATCTCTGACGGATATTTGTACAATGATCATCAAGTTGGAAGATTGTAAAATGATCATGAATAAGTTCACACCGGTAACAATCAGAAATTCCAAACATGAATCCCTCTGCTCACTCACCGGGAACTCCAACAACGGCAATGAACACGTACAATATTTTATCCACACTCATGTACATATCCAACGATGCAGACATTTTCTCTGTCCAGTGATTTGGCCCCCCTGTGTTACACGCGATCTCTCGGAATGAAATGCTGAGGCAGCACATGCCTCGGGTTTTTAATACAATTCAGTCACTCCACAGGGACAGAGTTCAACAGATTTAAAAATAAAGATTTTAAATTATTTACAAATCGATTACATCAGACACGTGAAATTCCCGCGGTGACGGATCGCGATTAAACTATTCAATTAATATGAAGACCATTGGGAGCTAATTTGTCCCAACGCAGGTGACTGAACCGTCCGAGTTATCTTATCAATTAAATGTGCTTCCAGTGTAAATATGCACTTCAAAGTAACCATTTATCAGACACAAAATATTGAGGTAAATTATGCCATTGTAGCTTGTGAAATTGTATTGAATCACGAACACTATTCTGGCTGGTGTTGTCGTGGGATCAGCGCCGGACTTCGGAGCGAAAGTTACCGAGTTCGAATCCAGCTGGCTGCAAAAAAACCTTTGTGTGTCTGTGTGTGGGAAGACCCACTGTCTCTGCCTGACCCTGCCGGACTGTACACGTGTCCATCTCCAATTCACTTTATCCCCTTGGTTTAGTCCCTTCTCATCTGTCTCCGCAAACTGCACAGTTCCAACCCTTCACAAAATGGCTGCCTGAACAATAAAAGAGACAAGAACAGAGGGCATAATTCAAATTGCATTTATTAGTAATGAATGTACAAATGAAATAACTTTGAGACCTGTCGCAGCTCCAAATCAGGAGGCACGCCCACATGCACATTAGATTATCCCAGAGAAAGAATCATTTCAAACAGTTCACAAAAAGTTCTTCTCCATTTAAAACAGAGCAAGAACAAAGGTGAACGTTTGATATTGCATTTATTATTAAAGTATGGATAAACGGAAAAACCTCGAGATTCAACATCCCTCCAGATGCCCCGGCTCACCCAAGTTAAAGTTCACCCCCAAATCCGCCAACACACCCAACTCTGTGCAAATCAGTCTGCACCCAGAAATCTGTGCTCACCAGAAAACCCTCAACCAACCTTCAAATCAGTGTCCACCCCAAAGCCTCCGACACCACGAAATCCTTGTGCACTCACACATTCGCTGACATACCCCTAAAGCTGAGCACATCCGCAAATCTGGATGCTCCGCCAAACCCGTCCGCACCACTAGATTCACTGGCAAACCCCGAAATATGCCTGCATCCCCATTTATCTGACCAAACAATAACATGTATCATCCTGTCCTGGTGACGTCTGACCTACCGATCCCCTGAAATATTGTCACAGTATGTCCCCAGAAAATTTTTTTCACAATCTTCACCACTTTCCTCACCACGGCTTCTGCCCTTTTATACTTAATAAGGTTACTGGGACACTGATACTTCTTCACTTTCCTAAACGCCTTGTCCCACTCCCTAATCGCCTCTGCACACTCCTCAGTCCACAGTGATACAGCCTTTCTCCTATTAATTCTGTTTGTAATGGGAATCACTTCCATCTCAGTTTGCTGAATAACGTGACATAACATTTCATTGTAAAAATACACATCTTCGTCAACATTCTGCAGCAGTTCTAGAACTACTGCGAATATTAAATCTCGTACCCATTCAGACACACAAGTTGAAAAACTGATCTTTCATCAAACCATTACCATCATTCCGCAAACAAACACTCAGTGAACTGCGTTAAAATCTCAGCAGCAGACAACTCTTCCTGAGCGGGAACAAAATATAATTTCTCACAACTCAGTGGAATGTTTTCCACAAGCGTTGTAAACCATAATCAGTTTTATACAACTGCCTGCTGAATCAAATATTTCTACAGCAAATCCCACATACGGTTCATTCACATTCACAACTATACACCCTGCCTCCTTCCTTATAAAACTGTCAGCACTACCTCTCTATCAAATGACCAATCCCGCCAAACGACAATATAATCCTGCACAGAAAAAAACTTAACTGAAAATAATCTCTTTTCCTGAATACTCAAACCATCGGGGGATTCTGACAAATGAGAAATAGACTTCTTAATGTGTTGACGATGAAAAATCAGGCTGGGACAGACTAGGATGCAGATACTCCACCCATCAGATCTTCATTTACAGCTTCCAACATAACACCGGTTACACCGAGATACCTTTCTGCAGCTTTCACAATCATTTTATGTTTTTGCCAGTAGGACGAGATGTCTGATCAGTGCAATTCACCACATCCATTATTAACATCACAAACTCCGTTGTATCCACCAGTACAGAGTCTATTCCCTTACTGGGAATACTTTATTAAGTTTAGCAGTCAGAGTCAGGTTTAACTTTTTGCAAGGTCTCTGCATATGACACACCCAACTGTACTTTAACCTGTTGAACTGATCCGCCTCTATTTTCCTGAGGCAATATAGTTGCTGTTTTCACATTCCCACCTCTCTCCATGACTGAAATTCACATTATCTAATCTTCTCATTTGACCGACAGGTTCCTCAGCCATTGACAGCAGGGACAGTGAAGGGCCTGAACTACGATAGGACTGGTAGAAATCTGCCCCAAACTCAGACCCTCCTTGTCTGTTCTATCGCTATGGCGGAGTTCAGCGATACTGCTGTCGGTGGCCGTCGGCCGCGGCATCTACAGGGACCGGCGTGGCTCTCTGTCCACACCTCCGAGTGTCTGTCCCGGCGATGTTTGCCAGACCTCCCTCAGCCTCCGCCGATGCAGAGAAAATTGCGCCACTAGCCGGCAGCAGGCACTCTGGGAGTTATGAACTACGATCCTCCACACTCCTGGTGAATCTCCTCTGGAGACCTCCTGCACAAAATATACTTCGCTTAGAATTCAACAGTTTAAAAAACATACCAGGTCAGGCACAATCTCCTGAGAGGAATACTGTCGAAGTTTCGGATGAAACCCTGCAGTTTCAGCATTGAGAGTGGCCCTTTCAGGCTGCACTGGTGCCCATCAAAATTATCCCATCTGCCTGCGTGTGAGCCATTTCCTCTGGGCATGAGTTAGCTTGAATAGTCACATGGGGACAGGTGCTGGAAGCTTATTTTCCCTGCTGCAGGACACTTTCACTAAACCTTTCCTATCCTATACTTAATCACAATGCCTTTTAAATTTGTATCAGTATTGGACCACAAAGGAGGTAGTGTTTAGTCTCTTATCGAGCAGTAAGGTGGATTATTTACTAAGAGCCTGGTAGGATATACTGCAGATTATTGAGAGAGGCAGGAAATGACATCACAAGTGACTTGACCAATATATTTGTGTTCTCTGTAGCCACGAGTAAGATCTCAGAAAAGCGCTGATCGAACTTATTCTGTTATTTAAGTAGGGGGATGGATAATCCTGGAAAATATAGAGTCACGTTAGCGGTAGACACGTTTCTGGAGAAGATTCTTAGGGATTGGATGTAGAGTTATCACACTCCTCACACATCAACATACCCAGCGTCTCCTCCAGAGTGTGATAGTCTGTTTCCCAACGGCCCTTTCGGCCGGCACCAGGACCATCCCTCCCGTCCATGTACCTGTCCACGTGTCTCAATGGAACCTCGTTTCTTCACTTCCACTGGCGTCTCATTCCACACTCACACTGTCCTCTCAGTAAAGAAGTTCCTTCACATTTTATCCTTAAACCCTTTTCCTTTCACCCCGAACTTATGACCTCTTATTCAAGCCTCACCCAACCTGAGGGGGAAAAGCCTCAGCTCCGGTGCGACAAAACCCTTTGAATCTTTCTCTCCAACTCAGATCCTCAACTCCTGGAAACATCATTATAAATGTTCGCTCTGATCGTTCAAGGTTCTTGATGTATTTTTCCGTGTAGATAGGTGACCCTGGGTAGACACACGGAGCTTAGAAAAATAGAGGGCTATGGGTAAGTCTAGGCAGTTCTAAGGACAGGTTCAGCACAGCTATGTGGGCCGAAGGACTTGTATTGTACTGTAGGTTTTCTATGATACAAACTGCACACAATACTCCGGGATTGTCCTCAGTAACGTCCTTTACAACTTCAGCATAACTTTGCAATTCGTGTGCTCAGTACATTGATTCATGAAAGCCAATGTGGCAAAGGCTCTCTTCATGACCCTGCCCGGAACTGTGGAACTGTATTCCCGGATCCCTCTGCTCTCCGCAGACCACAATCCCCGACCAGTCACTGTCTGAGTCCGACCCTGTTATTCCCGGCAAAGCGCAACACCTCACATCGGTCCTCATTACATTCCAGCTGCAAAACCGTCAGCCCATTTATCCAGCTGCTAAATTCATCTACAAGTTTTGATAATCTGCTTCACTGCCACTCATACTCTGTAACCCGGTGTCAGCTGCAAACCCAGTTTACCATATTCCCATTGAAATCCAAAGTTATGTGGAGCTGAGGAGGACAATGGCGCCTAACAGCGACTACTTGTTTGCAACTTCTGAAAGAGCTCTAGTTATATTTTAATATCTCTATCTTTACCTTTCATGTTTCTTTTGAAGACCCCGACCTGGAATTACAAACTGACTTTGGTTCTTTGCGGGAATGGGACCCGTTCTCGGAGTCTGACGACTGGCCGTTATTCGATATACCAAGGACGAGGGCTAAAACACCAGCGCGCCTTCAGTATTCCGGGATTTCGTGGCTCTGGACAACTAACATAAGCTGTTAGTTATGTCCCCGCTGTCGTTGTGAAACGGGGACACCCATTTTTCCCTTATTAGAGAGAGAGACTGGTATGTTGAATTACCGGGTGAATGTGCACTCTTTGGGGTTTTGCAGGTCTGTGTCCCTATTGACGCTTTGCTGCACGTTCACGCTCGGGGGGAGGGCGCTGATGCTTTCGTTTACTGGTGGGTGGAGGGGAGATGGTTGCTTTGCCACTGCTTATGCGTGGGTGGGGTGAACTGGGGGGAACTTGGGGTGCTAGCATTTAACTGTCATTCATTCTTTGGGGTAATCTGTTTTCGTGGATGATTGCGAAGAGAAGAATTTCAGGCTGTATATTGTATACATTTCTCTTACATTAACTACACATTTGAAACATTTGATACCTTTGAAATACTTCTATATCCTGTCTCTTAGAATGTCTGACAATAAGTTAACCGCTGGTGTCAGCCTCATCCGCCTCTACTTTCCCGGCTCATCGTCAGAGCCTTTCTTGAACAATGGAAGCTAATCTACAGCACCTCACAGGTGTCTAAAGACATTTTAAATACTCCTGGAGAAAGGCTAAGGCCCCTGCAGTTTCCGGACTCGACTTCCACAAGGGTCGATGCGATGCTTTGTCACTAATTGAAAATTGATCTGCCCTGATTGAGACCATTAATCTATAAGTTACAGGAGCACAATTAGGCCATTTGTCCCATCGCGTTTGCTCCGCCATTTCATCATGGCTGATCCATTTACTGTTCGCCACTGGCCCCCATCTCCATCCTTCTCTCCATATCCGTTCATGCCCTGAACAGTCGAGAATCTGTCAACCTCTCCCTTAAATATACGTAAGGACTGCACCCACTGCTGCCTGTGACAACGAGCGAATTCCACAGATTCGCCATTCTCCAGCTAAAGATATTCCTCTTGCTTTCATTTTAAATGGATGTCCCTCCAATCTGAGACTGTCCTCTAGTCTTACACTCTCCCACCAGTGGTCTGATCCTCTCCACAACAACTCTGTCAGAGGCATTCACCATTCGGTAGGTTTCAATCGGGCCAACCCTCATTCTACAGACCACAAGAACCTTGCATAACTCCAGTCCGCCGAACGCCTGAATTCCCGCCAGGCCCGGGGTCCGGGGTCCAAAAACGGGAAGCCCGATGCTCTCTCCCGTCAATACGTTTCCGTTTTCCCAGCCCCGAGTCCATCCTTCCACCATCCGGTGTAGTGGCTGCCCTCGCCTGGGAGATCGAGTCCAGAGTCACGGAGGCCCAACGGACTCAACCTGACCCAGGCATCGGATCTCCCAATCGCCTCTTTGTACTCGATTCTGCTCGATCGCAGGTTCTCCAGTGGGGGCACACTTCTCGATTCGCCTGCCATCCCGGGATCGATCGGACTCTGACCCTCCTGAAGAGACATTTCTGATGGCCCTCCATGGACGCCGACACCCGTTCGTGTGTCTCTGCATGTTCCGTCTGCGCCCGGGGAAAAGCCTCTATCCAGGCCCATATACAAGGTGCCGAAAGATCTGGGAAGACACACGCACGGCCCTGCCTCGCTCAGCCAACCGTAACCGAAAAATTGCCGAACGCCATCGTACCCCTGCTCCTGAGTATCGACCTGGGCAGATGGTGTGGCTCTCGGCTAGAGACATTCCTCTCAAGAACGAGCCCAAGAAGCTCACCACCCGCTTCCTGGGACCCTTCGAGTTTGAGAGCATTATCAATCCCACGGCAATCCGGCTCAAACTACCTACGTCAATGCAGATCCACCCTATAGTTCACGTCTCCCAGTTAAAACCGGTTTCTGTCAGCCCGTTATGCCCTCCGACCGAACCCCCTCTAACCCCACCTACCTTCCGATCATCGACGACCATCCGGCGTACACCTTCCGGCAGTTATTGGATGTTCGCCGTAGAGGGAGGGTCTCCAGTACCTGGTCGACTGGGAGGGGTACGGACCGGAAGAACGTTCCTGGATTCCCCTCTCCTTTATCCTGGAGCCTTCTGTCATCTCGGATCCTAATTGGGACCATGCAAACGAGCCTGGGGGGTGGGGGTCGCCTGGAGCCTCCCGTTGAGGGAGGGGTACTGTTAGGTTTCGGTTTGGTTATTCACCTTTACCGCTCCTTTATCCCTGATTTATGCCCTGATTTCAGTCTTTAGATTTCCAATTGCTCTAGTTTACTTTATTACAGTACACCAGGTTTTCATCAGAGACTGTGAAATAAGTACGATGGCGTCACTATCACAGGCTGCCAGTTTGTTGGTTTATTCTCGTTTGATACTTCGGTCCCTTGTCTGATTAGAACCGTTAGTTCTATGTTCCGCTCTAGTTTCAAGACAGTCCCTGTAAATCCCGTCTCCTTGTCAAGATTCCTCCGGTTTGCTGTTCTTCGTTCACGTCTAAGCCAGCAGCCCCAACTCAGTCGACGTGCCGGTGTCCCGCACTTGGGTTTTCCTCAGTCGCCGCATGCAACAGTGAATTGTACTGATCAAACACCTCGTCCTACTGGGGAAATTAAAATTATTGTGACAGCTGCAGAAAGATATCTTGGTGTTCCCAGTTTTATAAGGAAAAGGGCAGCGTATAGAGTTGTGAATGTGAGTTAAACGTATGTGGCATATGTAGTAGAAATATATCATTAAACAGGTGGGATATTAAAGTGGTTCATTTTTACAACTTGTGGAAAATGACTTGTATTGCCTATTCTAAACTCGGAGCTCCTCGTCTGATCCTTCCAGTTATGGACCAATATGGTTAACCTCTCATTTATGTAAACTTATGGACGTAGAGTACTGGAACGGTTGAATTATATTTTTGAAGAGGGAGGCAATTTATCATTTTATCAGAGTATATTGTGGAAGGGGAGAATGATATTGGATTCAGTTTTATATTTGGAATACGATGTCTGACAGTCTCCCAGCTGCCTGCCTCCTGACTTTTAGGGGTGACTATCTCCCTGTAACTCCTGTTTATTTCTGCCTCTGCCTCACGAATGATCCGAAGTTCATCCAGCTGCAGCTCCTGACAAACCGAGTTAGTTTCACCCGCTCCCTTAATCTATAGGGAGAAGCACTGTCGACGTTTCGGCCGAGACCCTTCGTCAGGACTAACTGAAAGGAAAGATAGTAAGAGATTTGAAAGTGGGGGGGGGGGGAGGGGGAAATGCGAAATGATAGGAGAAGACCAGAGGGGGTGGGGTGAAGCTGAGAGCCGGAAAGGTGATTGGCGAAAGGGATACATAGCTGGAGAAGGGAAAGGATCATGGGACGGGAGGCCTCAGGAGAAAGAAAGGGGGAGGGGAGCGCCGGAGAGAGATGGAGAACAGGCTGTGATGGGCAGAGAGAGAGAACAAAAAAATATATCAGGAATGTGGTAAGAAGGGGAGGAGGGTCATTAACGGATGTTAGAGAAGTCAATGTTCATGTCATCAGGTTGGAGGCTACCCAGCCAGTATATAAGGTGTTGTTCCTCCAACCTGTGTGGCTTCATCTTGACAGTTGAGGAGGCCATGGATAGACATCAGAATTGGAATGGGATGAGGAATTGAAATGTGTGGCCATTGGGGAAACCTGCTTTCTCTGGCGGACAGAGCGTGGGTGCTCTCGTACCGGCTGGGTAGCCTCCAACCTGATGGCATGAATATTGATCCTGGTGGTGATGGACCTGAGGAGGGCTAAGGCACCGGTGGCCCCTGTTTCCATCCAAGGGGTCAGTGTGGACATGGTGGAGGATTACAAATACCTGGGGATACGAATTGACAATAAACTGGACTGGTCAAAGAACACCGAGGCTGTATACAGGAAGGGTCAGTGCCGTCTCTATTTCCTGAGGAGACTGAGGTCCTTTACGAGTCTGTGGTGGCCAGTGCTGTCATGTTTGCTGTTCTGCGCTGGGGCAGCAGGCTGAGGGTAGCAGACACCAACAGAATCAACAAACTCATTCGTAAGGCCAGTGATGTTGTGTGGGTTGAACTGGACTCTCTGACGGTGGTATCTGGAAAGAGGATGCTGTCGAAATTGCATGCCATCTTGGACAATGTCTCCCATTCACTCCATAATGTATTGGTTAGGCACAGGAGTACATTCAGCCAGAGACTCATTCCACCGAGATGAAACGCTAAGCGTCATAGGAAGTCATTCTTGCCTGTGTTCATCAAACTTTACAACTCCTCCCTCGGAGTGTCAGACACCCTGATCCAATAGGCTGGTCCTGGACTTGTTTCCACTTTGCATAATTTACTGATTATTATTTAATTATTTATGGTTTTATATTGCTATGGTTCTACCTGTTCTTGGTTGGTGCGAATGTAACGAAACCCAGTTTCCCTCGGGATCAATAAAGTTTGTCTGTCTGTCTGTCTGTTTTCTAGTTATGGACCAATATGGTTAACCTCTCATTTATGTAAACATATGGACGTGTAGTACTGGAAGGGTTGAATGACATTTTTGAAGAGAGAGGCAATTTATTGTTTTATCAGTGTATATTTTGGAAGGAGAGAATGACATTGGATTCAGTTTTATGTTTGGAATACGATATTAGGAAAGCACAGTTAAAATAAGTTGTTTCACTGACAGTACTTTTGACATTGAAAAGGCATGTAATATTTATTAAAGGAAGGACTCTTGGAAATTAGGAGAGGGGAGATTGCATCATTACTTTTCTGATTTTTCTTTTGTCATTTGGATGGTCTCTGCAAGTAAGGGTGGGAAAGATATATCCTGGTGTGTATGAGATAGCGAATGGGACCGCACAAGACGGTATTTGCGAACCTTTATTATTTAATAATGTGATTAATGATATTTCCCGAGATAGCGTCGGTAAATTACTATGTACAGATGAAGGAGTTTTCTGGATTAGAGGTAGAAATTTCAATTTCAGTGTATGGAGTTGCAATTATTTATTAATATGTTTTAAAAAAGGAAATAGATGACGATGTAAGCTTTCAGTAACTGAACATAAGTTATGTGTTTTACAAATATGAGTAATTGATCTGCAGATGATTTGAACTTATACGATCAAACTGAAGACGTGCCAGTACAAAGATTTTCAGGCATATGGGTGGATAATAAGCTGACATGGAAGCGCTACATCGTTATAATAACTGATAAATAAAAAGGAGCATTAAATATCCTCAGCCGTCTATGTGGATAATCTTAGGTGGTAGACGAAAGTCTTTGTTAATCATTTAGAATTGTTTAATTAGATCTGTTCTAGATTCTGTCTGTGTGGCTTATGGATCAGCTTCATCTTCAGCTTTAAAATGCTTGGATGTGATGCAAGTATAGACTTTAAGATTGTGTTGTTATGCAGTAAAGTCGTCCCATGTTTCGCTTTTACTGGGTGAAATGGAATAATTACCCTCACAATTGCGGCAGCTGAACTTGGTATTAACATACCCGATTAATTTCAGGGGGCAGAGACATTATCATGCTGTTGAAAATGTGTTAGAGGACGGGTGGGAACACGCAGGAAGAGAGTTTTTAGTTTTGGATATCTGGGCTCTTATCACGCTTGGAGTATGGGCTTGTTGGATTATGCAATATGTCCCAGTGTCGCGCTCTCAGTAACTCTACTTTGTTTTTTTCCCAATCACATTAGTCGATTTAAGGTTGAACAGTTTAATACAATGTAAATATTCTGTTCAGCCGGAGAATCTGTTGACTCATCAGTATATAAAGGAAAATTATTATCTGTGAACCACCAATCGTTACTAATCATGTCAAGTTGCAGTGCCAACCGCCGTTTATCCAAATCCTGACTTAATTCCTTAATTTAGCCACTCATTAAACTAGATAGCGGAGACTGGTGTGATACACATCGGGTTAGTAAACGGGCATCTGAGTCGACCCCCGCCATCTTGTGGGAATGTCTGACAATGAATGGGAATAGATGGACATATCCGCAGACGAATGTGAGCCTTGGCGACTACTCAGGTCGCGGCTTTATTAATGAACTGAAGCACCGAGGTGACGGGATATTTCACCGCGCTGATCACCTGCTCCCTGAAATTCGACTGAGTCACCGCGTAAATAAATGTGTTCGTGCAGCAGCTGAAATTCATCAGGAAAGTCCCGACGTAGAGAAAGATCCATTCAGAATCATTGAAATCGTTTCCTTCTCCTGAGACCTGATAATATATGACATTTACAACTATTGTCATCCACAGGAGGATGAAGCTGCCGGAGAGGGTGAAGAGTAAAACCACAGACCTCCTCCTGCTCTCCATCTCCGGGTCACTGCGGTTCTCCCCCTTGCTCTGACCCTTCAGCCCCTTACGGACCCGACTGGCCACTAAAATGTGCCTGACTGTCAGAGCGTTGAGCAGCAGGATCCCAGCGAAAGGGAGGAACGGAGTTAAAACAGTATCGAGCCAGTCATATCCCACCCACCAGGGGTCAGTGAAATAATTGTCCTTGGTAATACAGGACCACGGTACATTGTCGATGATCATCCAGGGTTCCCATATGAAGTATCGGGGAACGTTTCTCAGACAGGACAGTACGCCGGTTGTTGTCAGAACCACAGCCGCAGTTTTCCCGGTGCAATATTTTGTTTTCAGCTTCTGGCAGCAAATGGCGACAAACCGATCAAAGGTGAAAGTGACGGTGAACCAGACAGAACAGTGTGTGGCTGTGAAGCTCAGTACATCGATAACACTGCACACAGGGGTGATGTCCAGAAAACTCCACGGGAAGTAATACACTCTGATTCGATTCAAAATGACGTTGGTGACAATGGTCAGTAGATCCGCCGCTGCCATTGCTACCAGGTAGCGAGTGGAGCAGGTAGAGAGGCCGCACTTTCCCCGGGACAGGATCACAATCGCCACTACATTCACTGGAGAGGGAGAGCAGACACTGGACATTACTGAAAACATTCTCTGGGAATTAACATGGGATCGGGCTTTAGCTAAAACTTGGGAGTGCTAGGGTCTGTAAAATGCTGCTAATCTAACACCAGAAATGGGTCGCACTGTCTCTGACCTGTCTTCTTCAGTGTGGAGACAAGACGATGTGTGGGGAATCGTTGGCGATAAAAGCGATCTGCATGAACAACAACGATCTGTGCAGATCCCCATTCCAGTCACTGATGGGGCCGGTTTCACTGAATTAACTGTGACTGACCAGGACTCTGGAAAATCAGCATCTGATGAGGCCGAGAAGGGATACAAAGAGGAGCCACACACAAAACTGAAGGAACACACTAGGTCAGGCAGCATCCATGAAATTGAATCATCTTTCGTTTCGGGTCGAGACCCTCCCTCAGGTCGAAGCGCTGCCCCGATTTATTTCGGGTTTGAGAGGGAAAGAAGGGACCATTTAGAGACCTGTGGCTGAGTTACTCCGTTAATGGATTAATTCTACAGCGCAGTTTAATTCGATAACACACGGCAGCAGATCCGTGAACACTAGTTCAGGTGATCAGACACAATTATTGACCAACAGACAGTGGGATCCGACTGTGACAGACTCCACAGGGAGACGTGAAGCACAGGACTAGGGTTTCCCTCTGATCAATAACTTCGGAAAAGTGTACTTCAGAATGCAAACATCTCCCAGTCACAACTTCCGGGAGAGATCCCTGGCCCCAGCACTGGGACATCTCTGGACAAGGTGTCATTCAAGGCAAGAACAGTGTTCTATTCGATCCCGTGAGATAGAGGAGAAACATGGACTTAGTTCCACTTGTTATTAAATATAAAAATTCAGAATGTGACCTTGGCAGGATCGATATCTCTGATGGATATTTGTGCAATGATGATCAGGTTGTAAGCTTGTAACATTATCTTAAACAGGTTCACATCGGTTAACACACAGAAATACCGAACATGAATTGCTCTGCTCACTCACCAGGAACTCCAATGACGGCAATGAACACGTACAATATTTTCTCCACACTGATATACCGATCGAACATTGCAGGCATTTTCTCTGGCCAGTGATTTGTCTCTTTGTGCGACAGGCGATCTCTCGGAATGAAATGTTAAAGCAGCACATGCCTGGGGTTTTTAAATACAATTCAGCAATTCCACAGGGACAAATTTCAAAAGATTTAAATAGAAAGGTTTCTAAATTATTTACAAACCAATTACGTCAGACAGCTACAGTCCCTGCGATGACAGATTGTGATTAAATTAATGAATAATTTTTAGATAATTTGTGGGAGTTAAATGTGAACCGTCCAAGATGCCTTCCCAATTAAATGAGCTTCCACTGTAAATATGTACTTCAAAGGAACCAGTTGTTGGACACAGAATATTGAAGTAAATTATGTCACTGTGCCTGTGAAATTGTACTGAATCACCTACTGTTACCATTCTCCTCAAGAATATAAACTCTTGATGTAGGTTGTGCTTGTTGGACTCTACTGAGAGGGCCTCGAAGAAATTGTCTGTATTGATGAATAAACACAATTTCATATCCACTAAGTCCTCCAATTGCTTCAGTGACTTAGTCAAACGCAGATCGTTTGGGGGATCATCCAGGACCCATCCCTAACCCGATCACATGCCATGAAATTGAGCAGTCTGGTGTGTGGAGGGGTTATGTTTTAATGATGTCACTCCGTATGTGTTAAAGAACAGGGCTGAGAGCTGGAGAGGCGGATAAGGAAGTGCAATTTTGAGTGTGTGTGTGTGTGTGTGTGTGTGTGTGTGTGCGTGTGTGTGTGTGCGTGTGTGTGTGTGTGTGTGTGTGTGTGTGTGTGTGTGTGTGTGTGTGTATGTGTGTGTGTGTGTGTGCGTCAGTGTGTTTCTGTGTCTGTGTCTCTGCTTGTCCCTGCCTGACTATACACGTGCCCGTACACCTCCAATTCAGTTTATCCCCCTTGGTTCAGCCCCTTGCCATCTGTCTCCGCAATGCAGATGTTCCCGAACTCTCATTTCAAACGCTTCACAAAATGGCTGCTGAATCGTAACAAACCAAGAACAGAGGGCAGATTTCAAATTGCATTTATTATTCATGTATGTAGAAATAAAACAACCTTGAGACGCGTCACAGCTCCATTTCAGCAGACAACCCCAAATGCACATTAGATTATCCCGGAGCAAGAATCATTTCACAAAATAGCTATCTCCATTAAAAAAAAACCAAGAACAGAGGTTAAAGTTCATATTGAATTAATTATTATTACATTAAAACGGAACAACCCTGAGATCTGACACACCTCCAAATCCACCGGCTCCCCAAGCCAGTGCTCACCCCCGAATCCGCCAACACCCCCAACTCTGTGTAAATCAGTGCGCGTCCGCAAATCTGTGCTCACTGGCAAAACCTCATTCAACCCTCAAATCAGTGTGCACCCCAAAGGCAACCGGCACCCGAAAGTTCCACTGGAATCACACGTTCTCTGACATTCCCTTAAATCTGTGTACTTCCGCAAAGTAACATTCGCCGCCAAATCCGTATGCACCCCCAGATTCACCGACAGGTCCCGAAATATGCGCACATCCGGAAATCCATGTGGACACCAAATCCGTGCGCACACCGACACATTACACTCTCACAGAGCAGGATTCACTTCAACCACTTTACAAAATAGCTGCGTCCACCTTAAAAGTAGCAAGCACAAAGTTTAAATTGCAACCACCCGCCCACATGCATGTTCCTCATGTAATCATTGACATCCCCTTAAATCTTCACGCCTCCCCAAATCCATCTTTATCCCCTCATCAAAATGAATGACGAAGGGTCTCGGCCCGAAACGTCGACAGCGCTTCTCCCTATAGATGCTGCCTCGCCTGCTGTGTTCTACCAGCATTTTGTGTGTGTTGTTGTTTATTCCCTCATCAGTGGGTTTCCCAAATCCACCGAATCCCATATTCGCTGACAAACCCCTACGTCTGCTCACATCCACAAATCCCTGTGCACCCCCATGTTCAGCAAAACATCCCAAAGTCAGCCAAATCCTCAAATCTGTGCGGACTTCCAAATCCGTGCCCACGCCGAACCCGCAGACACACTCAAATCCACCGATATACCCAGATATGTGCGCACCCCAGACCTGCTGACACTCCCAAATCCGTGCCCACGCCGAACCCGCAGACACACTCAAATCCACAGATATACCCAGATATGTGCGCACCCCAGACCTGCCGACACTCCCAAATCCGTGCCCACGCCGAACCCGCAGACACACTCAAATCCACCGATATACCCATATCTGTGCGCACCCCAGACCTGCTGACACTCCCAAATCCGTGCCCACGCCGAACCCGCAGACACACTCAAATCCACCGACACACCCAGATCTGTGCGCACCCCAGACCTGCTGACACTCCCAAATCCGTGCCCACGCCGAACCCGCAGACACACTCAAATCCACCGACACACCCAGATCTGTGCGCACCCCAGACCTGCTGACACTCCCAAATCCGTGCCCACGCCGAACCCGCAGACACACTCAAATCCACCGACATACCCAGATCTGTGCGCACCCCAGACCTGCTGACACTCCCAAATCCGTGCCCACGCCGAACCCGCAGACACACTCAAATCCACCGACATACCCAGATATGTGCGCACCCCAGACCTGCTGACTCTCCCACATGCAAGATAGATTATCATTTCAAGAAACATTTCAAGCAGTTCTCAAAATATCTGCCTCCACCCTAAAAAATAGCAAGAACTGAGGTCAAGGTTCAAGTTGCATTTATTATTAAAGTTTGTATCAATGAAACAGCCTTGAGATTCGACAACCTCCGAATCCACCGGGATTCCCAAATCTGCGCAAATCTGCAAATCTGTGTGTTCTCCCCAAAACTGTGCACACCCGCAAAGCGGCATGCAAACCACAACTCAGTGTTCGCTCCCAATTCAGTGTGTATCCCCAAATCCATGCGCACCCCCAAACCTGCCGACACTCCCAAATCCACCTACATAACCGGATCCGTGCTCACCCTAAATCTGCCGACACTCCCGAATCCACCTACATACCCAGATCTGTGCGCACCCCAAGCCTGCTTACTCCCCACTTGCACTTTAGATTACCCCAGAGCAAGAATCACTTCAAACAAATCACAAAATAGCTGCCTCCACCTTAAATCAAATAGCAAGAACACAACTCAAAGTGTATTTGTTATTAAAGTAAATGAATTAATCTTGCGATTCATCACACCCCTAAATTCAAGAGCACCCCAATCTGTCTGCATCCTCAAATCCGCTGTGCAAATAAATTTGCACTCCCAAATAGCTGCCTCCATCTTAAAAGTTCGAAGTTCATAATGTGTTCACTATTAATGTATCATTATGTATATGCATCTCTGAGTACTTACATGCGTTCGTGTGTGTGTCTTTGTGTCAGAGAGTAGCTGGCAGACAGAGCACGCGCTTTGTCGTGACGGCTTGGCTACTGAGAACACTTGGCGAGTACAACAGAGGGATGTGTGTACACTGGTTCGGGGAACTATATAGCATTGCATTGTTTGTAAGGGATACAGCAATATCATGGGCTTAACTCTGAGGAGGTTCAACAGGGAATGAAAGGGTAAACCTTTGAGGAGCGTTTCATGGTTTTGGGAGGAAAATGAGGGAGAAACCCTATAACCATATAACCGTATAAAAATTACAGCACGGAAACAGCCCATCTCGGCCCTTCTCGTCTGAGCCGAACTCTTGCTCTCACCTAGTCCCACCGACCTGCACTCAGCCCATAACCCTCCATTCCTTTCCTGTCCATATACCGATACAATTGTACACAGCTATCACTCTCTGAGTAAAGAGGTAACCCCTCGTGTTACCCCTAAACTTTTGCCCCCTCTCAACTCATGTCCTCTTGTTTGAATCTCCCCTGCTCTTAGTGTAAAACAGCCTATCCACGTCAACTCTCTCTATCCCCCTCATACTTTTAAATACCTCAATCAAGTCCCCACTCAACCATCTACGCTCCAAAGAATAAATACCTAACTTGTTCAACATTTCTCCGTAACTTAGGTGCTGAAACCCAGGTAACATTTTAGTAAATCTCCTCTGTACTCTCTCTATTTTATTGAGATTTTTCCTATAATTCGGTGACCAGAACAGTACACAATACTCCAAATTTGGCCTCACTAATGCCTTGCACAATTTTAACATTACATCCCAACTCCTATACTCAATGCTCTGATTTATAAAGGCCAGGATACCAAAAGCTTTCTTCACCACCCTATCCACATGAGATTCCACCTTCAGGGAACTATGCCCCATTATTCCTAGATCACTCTGTTCTACTGCAGTCTTCAATGCCCTACCATTTACCATGTATGTCCTATTTTGATAAGTCCTATCAAAACGTAGCACCTCACACTTAACAGCATTAAACTCCATTTGCCATCTTTCAGCTCACTCTTCTGACTGGCCTAAATCTCTCTGGAAGCTTTGAAAATCGACTTCATTATCCACAACGCCACCTATCTTAGTATCAGCTGCATACTTACTAATCCAAATTACCACCTCATCATCCAGATCATTAATGTATATGACATACAACATTGAACCCAATACAGATCCCTGAGGCACATCACTAGTCACCGGACTCCAACGTGACAAACAGCAATCCACCACTACTCTCTGGCCTCTTCCATCCAGCCACTGTTGAATCCATTTCACTAGTTCAATATTAATACCTAACGATTGAACATTCCTAACTAACCTTCTGTGTGGAACTTTGTCAAAGGCCTTACTGAAGTCCATATAGACAACATCCACTGTTTTACCCTCGTCAACTTTCCTAGTGACCTCTTCAAAAAATTGAATATTTGTCAAATATGACCTTCCACGCAAAGATCCATGTTGACAGTTCCTAATCAGACCCCGTCTTTCCAGATAATTATACATACCATCACTAATAATGCTTTCCATGAATTTATACACCACTGATGTCAAACTTACAGGCCGATAATTTCTGGGATTACTCTTAGAACACTTTTTAAACAATGGAACCACATGAGCAATACGCCAATCCTCCAGCACCATCCCCATTTCTAATGACATTTGAAATATTTCTGTCAGAGCCCCTGCTCTTTCTGCACTGACTTCCTTCAAGGTCCTAGGGAATATCCTGTCAGGATCCGGAGATTTATCCATTTTTATATTCCTTAAAAGCTCTAGTACTTCCTCTTCTTTAATCCTTATCGTTTCGATTACTACCCTACTTGCTTCCCTTACATTACACAATTCAATATCCTTCTCATTAGTGAATACCGATGAAAAGAAATTGTTCAAAACCTCCCCCATCTCCTTTCGCTCCACACACAGCTGTCCACTGTGATTCTCTGAGGGACGAGCTTTATCCCTCACTATCCTTTTGCTATTAATATACCTGTAGAAGCCCTTTGGATTTATTTTCATCTTACTTGCCAAATCAACCTCATATCTTCTTTTAGCTTTTCTAATTTCTTTCTTGATTCTTTTTACATTCTTTATATTCCTCCAGCACCCCATTTACTCCATGCTGACTATATTTATTGTAGACCTCTCTCTTTTCCGAAACAAGTTTCCAATATCCTTTGAAAACCTTGGCTCTCTCAATCTTTTAACCTTTCCTTTCAACCTAACAGGAAAATACAGATTCTGTACCCTCAAAATGTCACCTTAAAATGACCTCCATTTCTCTATTACATCTTTCCCATAAAACAAATTGTCCCAATCCACTCCTTCTGGATCCTTTCGCATCTCCTCAAAGTTAGCCTTTCTCCAATCAAAAATCTCAACCCTGGGTCCAGTCCTATCCTTCTCCATAATTATATTGATGCTAATGGTATTGTGATCACTGGACCTGAAGTGCTCCCCAGCACATACCTCCGTCACCTGACCTGTCTCATTCCCTAACAGGAGATCCAACACTGCCCCTTGTCTAGTTGGTACCGTTATGTATTGCGGCAAAAATCTATCCTGCACACATTTTAAAAACTCCAAACCGTCCAGCCTTTTTACGGAATGGGCTTCCCAGGCTCAGTGTGGAAAATTAAAATTTTCCACAATCACAGCTTTGTGCTTACTACAAATATCTGCTATTTCCTTACAAATTTGCTCCACCAATTCTCTCTCCCCATTCCTCAATTCCACCTAAATAGTCTACCTAGACGAGCCCTCTAATCTATCCTGCCAAAGCACCGCTGTAATATTTCCTCGGACAAGCAATGCAACACATCGCCCTCTTGCCCCCCTCCCCCGATTCTATCACACCTGAAACAACGAAATCCTGGAATATTTAGTTGACAATCACACCCCTCCTGCAAGGATGTTTCACTAATAGCTACAATATCATATTTCCAGGTATCAATCCATGCTCTAAGCTCAACCACATTTCTTACATTGCTCCTAACATTAAAATAGATACTTTTAAGAAACTCTCTTCTTCTTCCTCTCTGTTTAACCCTAAGGGTGCAAACAACTTTATTGTCTTTTTTTACTTCTCCCCTCCATCTTCGGTTTGAGCTCTCCCCTTTTCTGTCAACTGCCTATTCTCCCTAACACACTGTCTACCAGCTTTCTCTATTTGTGAACTAACCTCCTCTCCTTTTGTCTCTTCAAATTGATTCCCACCCCCAACCACTCTAGTTTGAAGTCTCCCCAGTAGACTTAGCAAATCTCCCCGCCATGCTTTTGGTCCCCCTAGAATTCAAGTGTAACCCGTCTTTATTGTACAGGTCATACCTGCCCCAAAAGAGGTCCCAGTGATCCCGAAGGTTGAATCCCTGCCCCATGCTCCAATCCTTCAGCCACGCATTTATCATCCTCCTCATTCCATTCCTACTCGCACTGTTGCGTGGCACAGGTAGTAATCCCGAGAATACTACCATTGCGGTCCTTCTTCTCAACTGCCTTCCTAACTCCCTATATTCTTCTTTCAGGACCTCTTCCCTTTTCCTACTTATGTCATTGGTATCAATATGTACCACGACCTCTGGCTCATCACCCTCCCACTTCAGGATATTTTGGACGCGATCAGAAACATCCCGGAACTCTGGCACCAGGGAGGCAAACTACCATCCGGGTATCCTGACCGCGTCCACAGAATCGCCTATCTGACACCTAACTATAGTGTCCACTATCACTACTGCCTTCCTCTTCCTTTCCCTACCCTTCTGAGCTACTGGGCCGGTCTCTGTGCTGGAGGCACGGCCACCGTTGCTTCCCCCAGGCAGGCTGCCCCCTCCCCAACAGTACTTAAACAGGAGTACTTATTGTCAAGCGGTACAGCCACTACCCTATTTGTTTCCCTTACCTTACACAGTTCAACATCCTTCTCCTCAGTGAATCCCGAACAAAAGAAATTATTCAAAAAGATACATTCTCATAGTCTTGTGTCTTCTAAAATTTGCAAAAGTAGAAAATATTCTGTGAACAATGAATGAAAATAACACAACTGCAAGAAATGGCACAAATTGTCAATGGTGGGAACGGAGACGGGCTAATGTGTCAGTGGTTCATTAGGTAATTTATCTGTACATTTGTTGAAATTGTTTGATGAAGCCGACTCACAGATGACACCCACATAACTGTGGATTCGGTGACGTCCAACGGGTAACATAACGATGCTAATCGTTTATTAAGTTATTTCTCATGCACGTTGACGGTTTTGTGGCACCAAACCAAACTAAAGCCAAGCAGGCCTGAACATTCCCTACCGAGGGAAAGGATTATCAAATTTAAGAGCCAAATCAAATGCCTTTTCAAAACTTAAAAAAAATGCTTCGCCTACTGTTAATTATTTGGAGTTGTTTCATTTCGAACCTGCAAACTCTGTGTCCGATATATTGCAGTGATATTAAGCCTGATGCAGGTTTTGATTCCGAATCTCAGCTACTGACATTCACCCACCTGTGTATTTGAATATATGGCGTATTTACCAGAGATATGAATGATTCAGCAATTTATTTGATCTACCAAGAAGACTTACAATTGAATTTGTGTTCGATCCACAGTGTCGACCAGAAAACGTCACTACATGTTTGACTCCATTCCGCAGCCCCTCCATGAACTTCCCTCGTGTCACTGTGTAGATAGTTTGAAGTACGCGGGAAACAAGAGGACGAAACGTGAAATGCAGCGAGGTGGTAAGTTTCCGTCCAGAGGAAGTGGAACTGCTTCTGCACGCGGACATTGTTTATTTTAAATCTCTCTCGTTTAACGATATAGAATTCAGCACCTGTGCTGTGTGAATTATTGGTCGATCCTGTTCCTAGATCATTGCAATTGGCTACATTTTAAATTTTAAAAACACACGATATTAGATCCAATGCTTCTGCAGAGCGGGCATTTTAATTACGTGGAAAAATTGACACAAAAAATGAACACCCAGGTTACCGTTGAGGGTACAAGTAAATTCACAGCTATTTTCCATACCTGGATTCTGGATGACATTACACGCTGATCATTTTCCCTGGTAAACGGATGAATCTACAACTGCAGTTTACCACTCTAACGCAATTTCTTCTCCCATAGACAACCGGAAACACGTCCATGTGCTGTATTTCTTACAGCATCCCCTTTCCGAGGAATCTACCCCCCCCCCACCCCTCTCCATTCTCAGTCGGATTCGGTTCTCTTTTTTTTCTGCACAAGCCGCTGCCCTCTCTTCATTCAGTACCTCAGTCATCCTCTCTGCACCACCTGAATGTCAATCTGTCCGGACCTAATTTCTGCCGTAAGTCCATAAGACATAGGGGCAGAATTTGGCCTTTCGGCAAATCATCTTTTCCGCCATTTCATCACAGCTGATCTAATCCCTCTCAGGCTCAATCTCCTGCCTTCTATCCGTATCCCTTCATGCACCAAACAACCAAGAATCTATCAACCTCTGCCTCAACTGTACTGTAGATAAAGACTTGGCCTCCACAGCTGCACACTCAAGTACCTATCCAGCATTGCAGACATTTTCTCTGTCCAGTGGTTTGTCCTCCTGTGCTACAGACGATCGCTCGGAATGAGATGTTGGGATTACACATGCCTGAGGTTTTTAATATCATTTAACGACTACACGGAGACAGATTTCAACAGATTTAAAAGAAAAAAAATAAATTTATTTACAAACCAATTACGTCATCCTCGCTGTGACAGATTCAGAATAAACTGATGAATTTATATTTAGACCATTTGTGGGAGTTAGTTTTTCCCAACAATGGTGACTGAACCTTCCGAGGTGTCTTAACAACTAAAGGTGCTCCCACTGTACATATGCACAATTTGTCAGACATAGAATATGGCAGTAATTTATGACATAGTAGCTTGTGAAACTGTATTGAATCACCGAATCACCGACTCTTACCAATGTCCTCAAGAGAATGAACTCTTGATGAAGGTTATGTTTAGGGGTCTCCACCGAGGGGGTCTCCAAAATAATGTCTGTTTGTGGTGATGAATAAACACTTTCCTATCCATGAAACGCTCAACGACATCAGCGACTCAGTCGTACTCAGAACATTTGGGGGCTCGTCCAGGACCCGCCCCTAACACTGACATATCGCCATCAAACTCACCACTCTCGTGTTGGGGAGGATGCTTTAATCAGGGCACCCTGTATGTTGTAAAGAACACGGATGAGAGCCGAAGAGGCGGTAAGATAGTGTTTGTGTGTGTGTGTGTGTGTGTGTGTGTGTGTGTGTGTGTGTGTGTGTGTGTGTGTGTGTGTGTGTGTGTGAGTGTGTGTGTGTGTGTGTGTGTGTGTGTGTGTGTGTGTGTGTGAAGACCCATTGTCTCTGCCTGACCCCGCATGACTTTTCGCGTCTCTTACTCCAATTCAATTTATCCCCCTTCGTTCGTGCCCCTAATATAATCTCACTAGTCATTTGATAAGGTGCCCCATGCAAGGCTTATTGAGAAAGTAAGGAGGCATAGGATCCATGGGTACATTGCTTTGTGGATCCAGAACTGGCTTGCCCACAGTAGGCAAAGAGTGGTTGCAGACGGGTCATATTCCGCACGGAGGCCGGTGACCAGAGCTGTGCCTCAGGAATCTGTTATAAGACTATAAGACCAAAAGACTTAGGAGCAGAAGTAGGCCATTCTGCCCAATAATCCAGAACAGAGGGCAAAATTCAAATTTCATTTATTATTATTTTCTGTACAAATGAAACAGCCTTGAGGCTCGTCACCTGTCCAGATCAGCGGACACTCCCACATGCACAGAGCAAGATTAATTTCAAATAGTTCACAAATGGGCTGTCTCCTTTTAACTAAAACAAGAAAAGAAGTCAAAGTTCATATTGCATTTATTATTGAAGTCTGTATAAACGGAACAACTTTGAGATTCGATACTCCTCAAAATCCAACGGCTCCCACAAGTCAGTGTGCACCCCCAAATCCGCCGACACACCCAAATCTGTGCAAATCAGTGTGAGCCCACAAATCTGTGCTCACCGGTAAACGCGCATTCCACCCTTAAATTAGAGTGCATCCCGAAAGCAACGGACACCTCAAAATCCATGTGCACCCACCCATTCGCTTCCATACCCCTAAATCTTAGCACATCCGTAAAGCAAGATCAGCAGCCGAATCACTCCTGCCTCCCCGGGTCTCCACTGTGTCCCGTTCCGTGTGCATTCAATATTCGATAGCTTTCAAACTGATTTCTCCCTCATTTTTCGCCCAGAACCATCAAACGCTCCTCAAAGTTTCACTCTTTCATTCCCTGTTCAAACTCCTCAGAGTTAAGCCCATGATATTGCTGTATCCCTTACAAACAATGCAATGCTACATAGTTCCCCGAGCCAGTGTACACACATCTCTCTTTTGCCCTCGCCAAGTGTTCTCAGTAGCCAAGCCGTCACGACAAAGCGCCAGCGTTGTCTGCCAGCTACTCTCTGACACAAAGACACACACGCGAACTCATATAAACACTCAGAGATGCAGACACACAAAGATACATTAACAATGAACACATTAAGAACTTTGAACTTTTTAATATGGAGGCAGCTATTTCGCGAACTGTTTGAAATGAGATTTGCTCTAGGAAAATCTAATGTGTCTGTGGCGATGTCAGCGGGTTTGGGGGTCCACAGGGAAATGGGGCTGTACATTGATTTGCGGGTGTTCGGACGTTTCAGGGCATGTTGGCGAATACGGGTGTGCACACTGATTTCGGAGTGTCAGTGAATTTCGGGGTGCACACAGTTTTGACATGTGAGGATGCACAGGGTGTGCAGATCTATCTGAGGCTCCGCACAGAATTGGGAGTGTCGGCGGATTTGAGGATGCACACAGATTGGGGTGACCTTGGATTTAGGGGTTTGATGTGAATCTCAAGATTGTTTCACTTTTGGACACTATAATAACAAATGCACTTTGAACTTTGTTCTTGCTATTTGATTTAAGGTGGCGGCAGTTTTTTTGTGATTTGTTTGAAATGATTCTTGCTCTGGGATAATCTAATGAGCATGTGTAGTTGTCAGCAGCCTTGGGGTGCGCACGGATCTGGGTATGTAGATGGATGTGGGAGTGTGGGCAGGTTTGGGGTGCGCACGGATCTGGGTATGTAGATGGATGTGGGAGTGTGGGCAGGTTTGGGGTGCGCACGGATTTGGGGATACACACTGATTTGGGAGCGAACACTGAGTTGTGGTTTGCATGCGGCTTTGCGGGTGTGCACAGTTTTAGGAGAACACAGGTTTGCAGATTAGCGCAGATTTGGGAATCCCGGTGGATTCGGAGGTTGTCGAATCTCAAGTTTGTTTCATTGATGCAAACTTTAATAATGAATGCAGTTTGACCTTGATCTCTGTTCTTGCTATTTTTTAGGGTGGAGGCAGATATTTCGAGAACTGCTTGAAATAATTCTTGCTTTGAGATAATGTTACTTGCATGTGGGGGATTCAGCAGGTATGGTGTGCGCACAGGTCTGGGTATGTCGGTGTATTTAGGGGTGTCTGCAGGTTCGGCGTAGGCATGGAGATGGGTCTGTACACAGATTTGAGGATTGTGCTGATTAGGGATGTTCTGGTGAATATGGGGATGCACAGGGATTTGTGGATGTGAGCAGACATCGGGATTTGTCAGCGAATATGGGACTTGGTGGATTTGGGAAACCCACTGATGAGGGGATAAAGATAAGTTTGGTGAGTTACGCAGATTTAAGGTGATGTCAATGATTATACGAGGAATATGCATGTGGGTGTGTGTTTGCAATTTAAACTTTGTTCTTGTTATTTTTAAGGCGGAAGCAGCTATTTTGTAAAGTAGTTGAAGTGAATCCTGTTCTGTGATAGTGTAATGTGTAGGTGTGCGCACGGATTTGGGGTGCCCATGGATTTGCGGATGTGCGCACATTTCGGGACCTGTCGGTGAATCTGGGGGTGCATGCGGATTTGGCAGCGAATGTTGCTTTGAGGATGTGCACAGATTTAGGGTATGTCAGAGAACGTGTGATTGCACTGGAATTGTCGGGTGTCGGTTGCTTTTGGGGTGCACGCTGATTTGAGGGTTGAATGAGGTTTTGCCAGTGAGCACAGATTTGTGGATGCACACTAATTTGCACAGAGTTGGGGGTGTTGGTGGATTCGGGGATAAGCACTGGCTTGGGGGAGCCGGTGGATTTGGAGGTGTGTCAGAACTCAGGGTTGTTCCGTCTTTAATGCGATAACAATTAATTCAAGATGAACTTTGACCTCTGTTCTTGTTTTTTATATGGAGACAGCTATTTAGTGAACTGTCTGAAATGATTCTTGCTCCGGGATAATCTAATGTGCATGTGGGGGTGTCTGCTGAAATGGAGCTGTGACGAGTCGCAAGGTTGTTTCATTAATGTAAGTAATTATTACATTAATTACTTACAAGTAATTACTTGTAATTACTTACAAGACGGCTCAATTTCATGACAGGTGTTCGGGTTAGGGATGGGTCACGGATGAGTCCCCAAATGACCTGCGTGACACAAGCAGACATTTTCTTCGAGGCCCTCTCAGTAGAGTCCCACAAGCACAAACTACATCAGGAGTTTATACTCTTGAGGAGAATAGAACAGTAGGTGATTCAGTACAATTTCACAGGCACAATGACATAATTTACTTCAATATTCTGTGTCCGACAACTGGTAACTTTACATATTTACAGCGGAAGCACATTAAATTGATAAGACACCTGGAACGGCTCAGTCACCTTTGTTGTAACAAACTAACCCCGCAAATGATCTAAATATTATTCATTAATTTAATCACAGTCTGTCATCGCGGGGATTGTACCTGTCTGACGTAATTCGTTTGTAAATAATTTAAAAAACCTTTATTCTTAAATCTGTTGAAATCTGTCCCTGTGGAATTGCTAAATGGCTTTAAAAACCGTAGGCATGTGCTGCCTTAACATTTCATTCCGAGAGATCGCCTGTCGCACAAAGAGACAAATCACCGGCCAGAGAAAATGCCTGCAATGTTCTATAGGTATATCAGTGTGGAGAACATATTGTACATGTTCATTGCCGCCATTGGAGTTCCTGGTAAGCGAGCAGAGCATTTCATGTTCGATATTTCTGTGTGTTAACCGGTGTTAACCTGTTTAAGATAATGTTACAAGCTTACAACCTGATCATCACTGCACAAGTATCCATCAGAGATATCGATCCTGTCAATTTTACATTCTGAATTTTCGTATTTAAAAACAAGTGGGAACTAAGTCTATGAGTCTCCTCTAACTCACGGGATCGAATAGAACGCTATTCTTGCCTTGAATGACACTTCGTTCAGAGATGTCCCAGTGCTGGGGCCAGGGATCTCTCCGGGAAATGTGACTGGAAGATGTTTGCATTCTGAAGTATACTTTTCCTAAGTTATTGATCAGAGAAAAACCCTAGTACTGTGCCTTCATGTCTCCCTGTGGAGTCTGCGACAGTCGGATCCCACTGTCCGTTGGTCAGTTATTGGGTCTGATCACCTGAACCAGTGTTCACGGATCTGCTGCCGTATGTTATCGAATTAAACAGAGCTGTAGAATTAAGCTATTAACGGAGCAACTCAGCCACAGGTTCACTAAGTGGTTACTTCTTTCCCTCTGAAACCCGTCAAAAATCGGGGCAGTGCTTCGTCACGAAGGAGGGTCTAGACCTAAAACGAAAGATTATTCAATTCCACGGATGCTGCCTGACCTGCTGAGTTCCTCCAGTTTTGTGTGTGTTGCTCCTCTCTGTATCCCTTCTGGGCCTCATCTGATGCTGACTTTCCAGAGTCCTGGTCAGTCACAGTTAATTCAGTGAAACCGGCCCAATCAGCGACTGGAATGGGGATCAGCACCGATCGTTGTTGTTCATGCAGATCGCTTTTATCGACGATTCTCCACACATCGTCTTATCTCCACACTGAAGAAGACTGGCGACCCGTTTCTGGTGTTAGATTAGCAGCCGTTTACAGACTCTAGCACTACCGAGTTTTAGCTAAAGCCCGATCCCATGTTAATCCCGGAGAATGTTTTCAGTAATGCCCAGTGTCTGTTCTGTCTTTCTCCAGTGAATGTAGTGGCGATTGTGATCCTGTCCCGGGGAAAGTGCGGCCTCTCTACCTGCACCACTCGCTACCTGGTGGCCATGGCAGCGGCGGATCTACTGACCATTGTCACCAGCGTCATTTTGGAACGACTCAGAGTGATTTACTTCCGGTGGAGTTTTCTGAGCATCACCCCTGTGTGCAGTGTTATCGATGTACTGAGCTACACAGCCACACACTGTTCTGTCTGGTTCACCGTCACTTTCACCTTTGACCGGTTTGTCGCCATTTGCTGCCAGAAGCTGAAAACAAAATATTGCACCGGGAAAACTGCGGCTGTGGTTCTAACAACAACCGGCGTACTGACCTGTCTGAGAAACGTTCCCCGATACTTCACATGGGAACCCGGAGTGATCATCGACAATGTACCGTGGTCCTGTATTACCAAGGGACAATTATTTCACTGACCCCTGGTGGGTGGGATATGACTGGCTCGATACGGTTTTAAACCCCGTTCCTTCCTTTCGCTGGGATCCTGCTGCTCAACGCTCTGACAGTCAGACACATTTTAGTGGCCAGTCGGGTCCGTAAGGGGCTGAAGGGTCAGAGCAAGGGGGAGAACCGCAGTGACCCGGAGATGGAGAGCAGGAGGAGGTCTGTGATTTTACTCTTCACTGTTTCCGGCAGCTTCATCCTCCTGTGGATGACAATGGTTGTAAATTTCATACATTATCAGGTATCAGGGACAGGAATCAATTTCAATGACTCTGAATTGATCTTTCACTACTTTGGGTTTTTCCTGATTGATCTCAGCTGCTGCACAAACACATTTATTTACGCGGTGACTCAGTCGAAATTCAGGGAGCAGGTGATCAGCGCGGCGAAATATCCCGTCACTTCGATGCTTCAGTTGATTAATGGCGCCGCATCCTGAGTAGTCGCCAGAGGCGGCGGCAGAGTCTCCAGTCCGGGCTCCAGCTCCTCAGATTCACCGCCTGATCTCCCAACTGTTGTTCCCGGGCGTTTTTTTCCCATCGACCGGCAGTCCGGGACGTTAAGATAGTGTGTGTGTGGGGATGGGCAAAGCACCGTCCAGGAGAATCTGTACCTCATTCTTCCCGCCAGATGCCAGACAAAGAAACTACTCCGGAATGCCGCCCGCACATTCGTCTGCGGATATGTCCATCTATTCCCATTCCGCTCACCAACTTCACTGTCAGACATTCCCCACAAGACGGTGCGTGTCGAGTCAGATGCTCATTTACTAACCCAATGTGAATCACATGAATCCCCACCTTCTCCTTGAATGATTGGCTAAATTTTAAAAAAGGCTTTCGATTAACGGCGGTGGACACTCCAACTTAAGGCGATTCCTGTTATCGACTGGACTGGACTGTGGTGTAGAGAATTGGGAAATAAAATCCTCACTTCTTAAGTCTTCTAATGAAAGTTAAATTACCCCCGAAAAATCCAATCGATTATACGTAATGAAACACAATACTGCGAATTCAATTAAGGTTACACCCCATGATTAAGAAAGCGGATCAATGAAATCAGTCAAGCCCCCCAAAATTGCAATGAAGCCTGCATGATTTCTTTCCTGATATGCTTCACCTGTGTTCAAAACCGTTTCATAATGAAAAAACCTACACGATCCGGAAGCATGATTTGCAACAGGACAAAAGGAATAATTAAGTATAGTAAAGTCATGGCGATATAATTCCTTCCCTCCTTGTTTCTCCCATAAACCCAGCACTTTTATGTTTCCATTCTAATTTCATGTCGATATAATTCCGTCCGTTCTTATTTTACCCCTTTCTCCCCATACACTGACCCCTGGTGTGTTGGATATGACTGGCTCAATACGGTTTTAACTCCGTTCCTCCCTTTCGCTGGGATCCTGCTGCTCAACGCTCTGACAGTCAGGCACATTTTGGTGGCCAGTCGGGTCCGTAAGGGGCTGAAGGGTCAGAGCAAGGGGGAGAACCGCAGTGACCCGGAGATGGAGAGCAGGAGGAGGTCTGTGGTTTTACTCTTCACTCTCTCCGGCAGCTTCATCCTCCTGTGGATGACAATGGTTGTAAATTTCATACATTATCATATATCAGAAACAGGAATCGATTTCAATGATTCTGAATGGATCTTCCACTTAGTCTGGTTTTTTCCTGATGGATTTCAGCTGCTGCACGAACACATTTATTTACGCGGTGACACAGTCGAAATTCAGGGAGGCAGGCGATCAGCGCGGTGAAATATCCCGTCACTTCGATGCTTCAGTTGATTAAAGGCGCCGCATCCTGAGTAGTCGCCAGAGGCGGCGGCAGAGTTTCCAGTCCGGGCTCCAGCTCTGCAGATTCACCACCTGAAACTCCCAGGTGTTATTCCCGAGCGGATTGTCCCATCGACCGGCAGTCCGGGGCGTTAAGATAGTGAGTGTGTCGGGAGGGGCAAAGCACCGTCCAAGAGAGTCAGAACCTCATTCTTCCCGCCAGATGCCAAAGAACACCTCCGGAATGCAGCCCACACATTCGTCTGCGGATATGTCCATCTATTCCCATTCCGGTCACCAAATGCAGCGGCATACTTTCCCACAAGACGGCGCGGGGTGAGTCAGATGCACATTTACTAACCCAATGTTAATCCATGCTAACTCGGACCGATCCTGTTACTGCTATCCAAATGTACCGCTATTTCATCTTTTATAATTGTCTCCTGTATCTTCCCCACCACTGATGTCAGGCTAACTGGTCTATAATTCCTTGTTTTCCCTGTCTCTCCTTTCTTAAAAACTGGGATAAAAATAGCTACCCTCCAATCCTCAGGAACTGATCCTAAATCTATAGAACATTGGGAAATGATTACCCATGCGATCACGATTTCCAGAGCCATCTCTTTAAGTACCCTGGGAACTGAAGTACCACCAGGCCCCGGGAATTTATCAGCCTTCAGTCCCATCAGTGTACCACGGACACCATTTTCTTGCCCCAATCTGTATTTCCTTCAGTACCTCCGTTACCCTAGGTCCTCTGACCGCTGTTAGAACTGTCTGTGTCTTCCCTAGTGAAGACAGATCCAAAGTACCTGTTCAACTCGTCTGCCATTTCCTTGTTCCCCAGCATATATTCACCCATTTCCTGTCTTCAACGGCCCAACTTTGGTCTTAACTATTGTTTTTCCTCTTCATATAACTAAAGAAGCTTTTACTATCCTCCTTTATATTCTTGGCTAGCTTACCTTCGTACCTCAAGTTTGCTACCTGCATTGCCTTTCTGGTTATCCTCTGTTGCTCTTTAAAAGTTTCCCAATTTTCTGGCTTCCCACTCATCTTTGCTATGTTATACTTATTCTCTTTTAATTTTATACTGTCCTTGACTTCCATTGTCAGCCACGTTCGCCCCTTACTCCCCTTAGAATCTTTCTTCCTCTTTGGAATGAACTGATCCTGCAGCTTCTGTATTATTCCCAGAAATAGCTGCCATTGTTGTTTCATTGTCATCCCTGCTAGGGTATCCTTCCAGTCAACTTTGGCCAGCTGCTCCCTCAAGGCTCCATAGTCCCCTATGTACAGCTGTAATACTGACCCTTCCGATTTTCCGTTCTCCCTGGCGATGCATTTTGACAATGGATTACCTAACATTACCAGCGTTGAAAGCATTCCAGTTGTTTAACACTATAACTACACCTTTATGGCCGGTCGGTTTGATTCTACTTTTTAATGCTTTAACGGTCAGTCATATTATCGCGGCAAACAGAGTTCGCCGGGGGGCTCAGGAACAGCAGAGAGAAAAAGAATGATCCAGAGGTGGAGAACCGGAGAAAGTCAATAATTTTGTTGTTCGCTCTTTCTGCCAATTTCATATTGTTGTGGATCCCCTATATTGTATATACTATGAACTGGCAAGTCCAGAATTACTCTTACACTGACAGATATTTGAACACCCCGACGTATATCCTGCAACAGTTTGGGTTGATGTTGCAGTTTCTCTCCACCTGCACCAACACGTGTATCTACACTCTGACACAGAGGAAATTCAGGGAGCAATTGACGTATGGACTCAAACATCTGTTCAGATTAAGTGGTCCGCTCTGCAGATAAAACGCAATGTCCGATGGTAAAGTTTGTTGGGAGTTCAAATAAATGTCGATATCATTCACATTTCCGGGCAGTTAACCATATTTTCGTGCAGCCAGGTGGGAGAACGTTAATAACTTGTCATTTCCGGTTAGTTCAGCAAAATTAACTCAATTAACTTGGGCAGATGTGCCAACGAATGAAGGATCGCTAATGAGATCTTCACGTGAGCAGAGACTGCATTGAAAAATGCCAACCACCCACGTGATGCTGGTGTGATTTTTCTTCCATTGCTACAGGTCCATTACAATTCACAGATTAACGGTTTCTGACACACGAGTGGACTTTCTCGTTGAGAACCTGAGCAATATGTCGAGAACATGGAAAGCCCGTGACGGGTAAAGTGAGCTAGAATGATTGTAACATCCATTGCATTGGTGCTTTTCGAATGCCTTTTCGTTCAGGAAACGCGTGGTCCCTTACATAATGGAAGTTTAATAACGATACTATCGTCTGACCCATAAATGGACATGCTTAGCAGCTGACTTCGCTGGGGTTGTTATGCAGCTGCGGCGTGTAAATGCAAGCCGGCTTGTCTTCCACTGAGGTTTGGTGCTTATACACAATCTAGAACCATGGTAATTCTAAGATAAGAGCCGCTTCTTCAGCAAGGATGTGCTGAAACTGGAGACGGTTCAAAGGCGGTCACTAAAATGGTTCAGGATTGAATGGCTTATCAAATAAAGAACATTTAATGGTTATCACTACAGCTTTATTGCCGATTGGTTTGATTCTATTGATGTAAATAATATTTGTAATGTTGTTTTGCTTTGGAAGCACGCGGCTCTTTATGAAAACTGGTTTAAAATGTCTGGTAAACGAAACTCTCATTTGACCTATGTTACGTACCCAGTAACTGGGTTTACAGACCAGCAGAAATAGAAGGATCCATTGGAGTCTGGTGGTACCAAAAAAACTAAAGGTGTTTATTAGTAAACTACACAAT